>NC_089873.1:28067500-28170000 GCF_040182565.1 Anser cygnoides
AAAATTCCTCCAGCAAGTTGAGATTGTATCTTTAACACTACTAGGGGACAGTGATAAGGAATGAGTCTGCCATGACCAGCAATGCCTGAGGCAAAATGCTTCTACAGCAGTTTCTGATAGGCCTTGAGATTCTGTCTCAAAGACCTTATTTGCTGCCTGTACCAACAGGAGGATATAGTCATTGGGGCAGTCAAGGTCTGTTCTGCCAGGAGCTGTGGAGCACCACCACCATCAAAGCAGTGCAAGGAAAATGAACAGGAGGTGTCCACAGTGCCTGCTCTGGCTACGCACCCACTGCTCAACAGGGAGAGCCAAGATTGTCAAATCCAGATTGACAGGACAAATGACATGCACCAGTTTGGCCTTAGGAGAAGAAGCACACATTCATCTGTACAGCCATGCAGGCTGATGGGAGGAAAGTAACTTTGGGGCTTCAGGTTGGTTTGCCTACTGTTGAAGCTCAGAGACAAGTGCAAGGAAGGGAGTTGAAACTTTCCCTCTGCTATTTGCTGGCACAAGGACCAGACATTCATCACTATAAAAAATAATATAATCAAGAATACAATTTGCACTATTATATCACTTGAAGAAAATTTCAACAACCACTCTCATTTTCATCTGATAAATTTTCATCTATTTTATAGGCTATAGAGAGCATTGTAGCTCAGACTCCTGTGTTGAGTGTTTGCTGTTTACAAATCAGATTGTCTTTTGTTTCTCAGTGTGCTATTCCAGCAGAGGATCCTTGGTAAATGCAGAGGATCCTTGGTAAATATCTAATTGCTTTGTAGGCCACACACTATTTGATCATGGTGGTCTATGAAGAACAATAAAAGTAGAGTTATAATAGCCTTCTTTAAATCATGCTTGGCACTTGACCATGAACACGCATGTATTCTGAGGTTTCCACTTATTAAAAATCCAGCACTTTTTATTGAGCAAATTAATGGTTCAAAATCACAATGAAATACCACTATTATAGCTGATCTTACCTACAAAAATATGGCACTAAACCTAATGAGAACGAACTGTTCTCTCTCCATTTTGCATATGCTGCCGACATCCATATGTGGCGTTACAAAAACTGTCTCTGGTCTTTTTAGAAAAATCTTAATGTGTATTTAAATGAAAACATAAGTGGGCTACAATCCTCCAAAGTACTTTATTCAATTAACTCTTTTTTTTCTTTCCTCAGTAGAAAGATTTGAATTATTTTATATTGTTTTGCTCCCTGAAAGTCTCTAGTGTGATTATGATGATGATGCCATTTGTGCCACTCTGGGTACATTTATGTCGTATTTTTCATTTATAACTCCTTGATTCAGATTTTTATGATGAAACCATTAGGAGTCCAGTCCTGTAAAAAAGGGCTTAGACCCAGATCCTGGAAACACACATATACATGTGCTTAACTTGACTGCTGAAATTAGTGCTGATAGTGAAGTTAAGCATAGCTGTAACTCTAGTACTGTGACTTTCTCTGTTTCACTAGTCTTGCAATGGGACAAAGTAGTGCAAAAAGCTGAGATAAGGCATACTCTGTAGACACAAGGCGGAAGTTTTCTCTTAGAAGAAACTATAGGATATTAGGTCAAATTCAGCTGATCTTAAGAAAAATTGGAAGCAAATTGTTTCAGCTGTTATTCTGTCAAATAAAAGAAGGATATAGAAATGTGTGATATGAGGAGCCTTCTTCAGTTTATGAAAACAAAAAATATTTTAAAATGAAATTTTGCAGGTCATTAGTCTTTAAAATGCAGAGAAGTGTTGAGGGCTATTTTGAAAATGTCAGATAACTAATATTTTTTCTAACTGGTCATTTATACACATATACATCCACAACCTAATTTTAAAAATAATAAATTTCATAACTGTTCACAGATTGCTCTGTATGTGCAGCAGCCAAATAGATGTGAAATGCTGAAACAGATTTAACGGAGCAGTTGTAGTCTCTTGGGGTTAAAAATCTCCTGCCTAAAAGAATTTAAATATGCATTTAAATAATAGCCCATAATAATTCCTATGCTGTATAGGTGAAATAGAGTAGTTGATAGTAGAAAGTCAGAGAAGTTATCATAAAGATGTTTGGAGTACCCCACAGCACGCAGGTTCATAGGATAGAGAATAATGCCACGGACAGCAGTAGCCCTTAGTTACCCAGGCTGTCCACTTGACTTGATGAGAGGCCAGATTTTGAGATACTCATTCACATTCCTTTGTTGTTACTTGTTCACGCAGTGAGTCCTATTAAAACCTGAGGGACTCCTTGGGTGAATAATATTTCTTTCCTGTGGGCAATGGGTTCTTGATTTGACTCCAAGAAAGTGAGATGTAGAAACATTGCACTGTCCAGCTGTGTTAAAGTCTTTTGGCAAACTGGCATGTACTTTTGGCAAATGAGGCACATTGAAAAGCATCCACTCCAGTGCACCACTTCCAAATTTGCACATGCTTTATCATGTCTGTTTGTCCAAGAGACTACCTTTCTTTAGTGGGACAAATGTACCAAAAAGAGGATATAATACTTGATGGCATTTTGGAACAAGGTAAAAACATTGAATATTAGCAGTCCTATTTCTCATGTTTTCTCCTCTTCTGTATATTATGTTATTTAATGACATTTATGAACTTCTATCTGTTTTCTATACTCATATGTTCAAGTCCTGAGCTTGCTAATGAACACCGGCATAAACAGCTCCTTGATTACAAAGACACGAGTCATAACAGCAGAGTCATTCACAAGCTTAAACTCATGAAGAACTGTGCCTGTAGGATTACTGTCTTAATTTCATTTCCTTTTTTTGTTGTTTGTTTAATATTTAAAATTGATTTCAGTAGTTTTTGTCATTATGATTAAATACAGGTGAAGAGAAGCATTTTTGGATACTTATCTTCCTTTCATCTTTATTAAAGTTTTTCTTTTATTGAACTGGAAAAATATTAAACTTTTCACCTTAGACAGCAGGTTGAAGTATGACAGTGTAATCCAGATGGGAAACACAGGAAGACTTGGATAAAAGAAAATGAACTGCAAAGGGGCTCAAGCTGACGAAGTTGACAATGCTGTAATACTACCTTCGATTCAGTCTCGAGCTGTTTGTTTTTGCAATGAACACAATTTTCCATTATAACATTTGCCTGTATGAAAAACTATGGCAAGATTTTGGTTTCCATGGTGACAATTCTCTTTTTCATACATATTTATCTTTAAAAAGCAGGAAAGCCACCCTTTTCTATCTGAGAATGTTACTTTTAGCACTTAATAATTGAAGCCAAACCTGATTTATTTTTTATGTCAGGGTGTCTTACACACATTCCTCTATCAGTGAAAACTCATGCAGTATTACAATCATTTTCTTGTAAGTAGTTTATTCCATACATACTTCAAGAAAACATTCCTATGTTTTAAAACTGGAGAGAAGCCATCCTTTCGTCCCCACATTTTCAGTTGGCACCACAGAGTATCAGGGCTTAGCTTTCAAACTATTTCAGAGCACACACTGCTCTATACACAAAGCTTTCAGCTTCATTAATATGACATGCAGGAGACACAACAACATTTCTGATTCTTGCCAGTGACCAGAGAATACTTGGAAGAGTAAAGTATTTTATGAAATTACCTTTTTGGAAACAGAAATGTTCTATCTTTACATTGGCCAGCAGTTTTTTGCATCTACATAGCAGCTTTGCTATTTATTCCTCTTCCCCAACAGAACTCAAACTAATAAATAGGATGACCACTATGTCAGTTTTCCCATTCTTCAAATCCATACTTTGGCTGGCAATTTGCTAGCACTTCTCAAGTGAAAAAAAAATTAGAAGCTCAAGCCTAAACAATTTTTCTATTCTCAGGATCCCAAGCTGATGCCTTTTATTAGCAGAGCTTTGAATTGTGGAGGGAAGATACCCTGGTGAAATGTGTTGTCTAATTAGTTTTGAATTTTAAAACACCAAAGATAAGTGACATAATTAAACATACAAATGCTACTTGAACTTAAACATTTCTGACAGAAATTTAGGTAACATCTAGATGATGTATTAAGAAATGTATTAAGTGGTAATGAGCAAGGTCTGTATGTTATACATACCACCTCCTGTGGGTCAGTAGTCCTAGGTGCCTTAGTGTGTCCTTAGTATTTACAGTATTCCGCATGTTTCCCCATATTTCCCAACAAAATCAAAAAAAAAGATCACATAAATCACATAAGTTACAAATTGGTGCTGCAAATTTAACCTAAGTTTGGCCAAACTGATGGAATTGACTGTGATTTCGGATGCAGTCACCATGCATCTGGTGATGAGTATGGCATAAAAATGTAAGTATTTTATAACTTAATATCTAGGAGTCATTACAGCATTACTTAAAAGCCAATCATTATTGCAAGTGCAATGCAATTAGGAATATGTGGATTAAAAAAAAATCCTTAGAAAGAGTTATTGCATGTGAAAAATCATGGACACTTTCATCACTTTTTTCTCTCTAGCTTAAATGCAGATCATTGCATCTGGCTGGCAATGTTGAGCTGAGCAATGATTTAGCTGCCACCAGCATAGGATCTGGAATGTTGTGCGCAGCAAGGGCTCCCTGCTGTGATGAGAAGGCCACAGCCAGCACAACAGATTCTCCAACCAAAGGACTGTTTCACCATCTTGCATCAACTCCTTCAGACCTCTCAGAACTGGAGATATATGTGAAAGAGAAGAAAGTAGCAAAGCAGTGCTGGCATGTTTGTGTTGCATAGACGGAACTCTGCTGCCTGTGTGGAAGTGAACAGAGATGAGACATACTTGTCTTTCTCCTCAAACATCTCCTTCAATCTGTAGGATATTTTCATTTAATTTTTTTTTATTTGGATTTTTTTTTGAGCCTAATTTGTATACTATAATGTGTTAGTTTAGGAGTAAAGAAAGAATAGCCATTAGAAAAAAGATCAGTCATTAGATTTACATTACAATAAACAGGCAGCTAGATAGCTAAATAGATGCACACATACATGTACTTCCCACCTACACTAGTGGTAATGTATTGGTGGGTAATGAAGCAGTAAGGATTATTAATAAACTTATTAATATAGGACAGATAAAACATAAAATTATATATATAATTATATATAATATATATAATATATATATTAATATAGGACAGATAAAACAAATGTATAAAAACATAGAACTAATATATATATATTTATATGTGGAGTCAGCAGCTGAGGTTTTTGAAAGCAGTATCTAAGTTAAATTTTATGAAACATTTTTGAACTATTCAATTTTCTTAGTTTAACTTTCTCCATCCTTTGTTTTCATATAACCCAATAAAGCTTTTTTTTTTTTTCCTTTCTGATAACTTGGTTGCTCACACCACATGCAGCTGGTTCAGTCTAGGCCTTGGTCTTTTCTTCTGGATTTATTTATCTTCCATTATAGAGCAGAGGTGGTCTTTCATATATGCACTAATAATGTTTACATTTCTAAAATGGAACACAGACTTTCTCTTGAGGTAAAAGATCACAAGGTCAGGGAAACTCAGAGATTAGATCTTCTGCCTAAGCAGACTGCAACGTAGCAAAACTTTGGAGATCTCGATCAGTAATGTTAATACTCTGCTTCAGAGCCAGAGGCCAAGGCCTTGTGTGCACTAGCATTTTTGTTAAAATTACCTTCTAAAATGTCTTTAATTACTCACTCACACTAGTGAAACTCCAACCAACCAAACTATCAGTTGGGAGCGTGGTATTTCAGCCCAGTGCTATACCCTCTGCATGATCCAGCCCCAGTAGAAGCAGATGTTAGTTCACTTACACTTCCTGCTCACTGCTGATGGAAGTGCGCTGGTGATAATAAAGCAACAAAAAATGTTAATAAACTCACTATGTATGGGCAAGTCAAACACATGATGGAAATTTTCAGTAGAACAACAGCAGTAGAACCTATCAACAGCTTCTAAATGAAGAAAGTGATAGTCAACATCTTGGAGGTTGGGCTGTTTGGGTACCAACATCCCTAAACAATTAACTGTAACATGCTGCAGAAAATCTCTAGAGATGGGTTAACTCATGAGTTTTGAATTAATTGGTGGTTACGTTTAATTCACTCAGGTAGGGTGAGACTAAAACACTAGAAATACTTCTAATAACATTCAAACAGATTTTCCTAGGAAGATCTTTTGTCCTACATAAACATTCAGCACCATCTCCATGACGTGCACATCATTTCCACCAGCAGTCCAAATATACTTCCTGCTTTTTTCTCAGCACCTCAGGGGGTTTGGGGGTAGAATCTTGTAGGTCTTGTTCAGCCACTTTCAGATTTTCTGCCTGTACCTAAGTCAAGAAGTTTAACTTTCTGTGTTGTACTGTTGTATCTGTAATAGTTTAAGTCTTTAAGAGAGGCAAAGTGAGTGTGGAGAGGTAACATCTGTTATTTGACAATTTAAGACAGTTGAAAGATACAGGGAATCAAGAAAAAATCTCTGGTTTTACTTGCTTTCTTTCCAAAATACAACATGTAAATCCAAAAAAAATTCAGCAGGAAAAGATTTGCCTAAATTATCAGCTTTTTGACTGAAGTATTTTGACATTTTTGATCTGAAATACTGTTTCTAGTTTGTCAGCCGGAAGCAAATGTTTGTTTGGGGCAACATCAATCTGCTTCATATTTTGAGAGCCGCATGGGAATGGTAGTTCTCAGACTCGTACACCTTTCTTGTTCCCTTGGCCATGCTTCACAGTCAGACCACATCTTTCATTGTCACCATTGGACGCTCCCTATTAATGAATTACTACAATGCTCAAGGGAAAGAATATGTAAATTCTCCTCCTTGCAAAAAGCCTGTGTTTCTGGGCTTTGTGTAGGAATGTTTGTTGCAATGCTGAGAAAGAAAAACATTTCCTTTCTTGTGGTTAAGTCAGCAAAACTACTTCTCCATTCTCCTCACTCTCTGCATAAAGATCCCTCTAACTTTGTGCTGCACCATGTTGTGTGTTGTGTGTTGTGTGCAGTACCTTTATAACTGTACCCTGGAACCTAAAAGCACTGTGGTTTTGTTTCTTTGTTTGTTTTTACAGTGAACCAAATATAAGGGATACTATGTATGGATGTTCCAGCTCTGTAAATCTATACAGATCACAGAGGTGTCACCCAAACTTGCAACCTTTTATTTGCTAAACAGGAGAAAGTGGCTTCTGTAAATGGTGAATGAAAAGGGGATTATCAACCTTCCTGGAGCTAAATCAGTGGGTACAGAATGTGCGCCGACAGCAAGAGATGAGAAGATATGATACCTGGACAGAATCACAGGCATAAATTTAGTTGCAACCACTGAGAATGGAGCCAAATCAGTCACTGCAAACCCAGACAACTTCAGGCTAGAGTTCTGGTTCCAGCCAGTTTCTAAAAATAACATGAAAGCTGGGGTGAAAACTGATAAAAGCTTGGAAATACCAAGCTACAGCTGGTCACCGGGCTTGATTCACTGCTCTTTTAAAGCCCCTTTAAACATCTTTGGCAGGCAAAGGGTCTTTAAAGTGTGTGTGAATTATATGGTTAAATATTTGCAGTTGATTTATCATAACTTCTGTTGCTTTATAGAGTTATGGGTTTAAATGTTGTCTGCTCCTATTTTTTCTGAGCTGCACAGGTTTAAGGGACTCACATTTGTAGAATAGTGGCAGCTAGAACATGCAGAAAGCGGCAAGGCGTTGGAAGCTTAGGCTTTAAACAAAAGCTCGGACTTCTCAGAACAGGTTGCAATGTATCAGATTAAATCAATATTTAAATTATTTTTATTAAGTAAAAATTGAAAATGTTAGAAACAACTCTAGATTGCATTCTGTGTATGTTTATGTAGCTGACTACAGTAGTTGCATATATATAAGTAAAATTCAATATATCCATTGTGCTGTTCAGATAGCTCACTTTTAAAAATGAGGCAGTAAAATCATAAAGTTCATCCTGTAAATACCATCTAATTAAATGATTTTGCCTTAGTTTTAACACCATTATGCAAAATATCTAGGCAGTATTTTTCTCTGGGTCCCACCTAATCCAGCTGAATCTGTTTTAAATAGCTATAATTGGTGATTTTCTAGATCAAAGGTCTTACTGAGATCAATGACACTAGCTTGTGTATATTGATTACTAGCCATGCCTATGAAAATATCATTTGTTACCTCGGGAATGGTAGTGGAATGAACAAGCTAACTCCAAATTGGAAGGGGATCAATGTGTTGCATGTAGATAAAAAGAAGCATGTTACCTGAGAGAGCATCAATTTTTCATGGACTATGGACAAAACACAAAAGAAAAAGGAATTCACTAGGTCAGACACTTAATTACTAAGGTCCTGTATTATTTTCTTCTAGGAAAAGAATGAGCCAAGACCATTTTTCAGTCACAGGGAAGGAGGAAATTCTATAAACCAACCAGAAATATATGGGGCATACCCATTAAAAGTGAAGATGAGTGCTGTGGTGTAACAGTCATACTTAATTGTTTAGAAACACGGGTTACTATAACATCTTATAATAAGTACACCTGGGCAGGCATGCTAAGCTACCCTGGGGCAAACAGCTTATGCACATCCCACGTGGTCTGTCTTCCAGGAGAAGTTCAGTTCTCCCCTTTTCCTCAAACATCTGAAATTAGGAATAAAGTATATCATACACAAAAAGGACATCAAATTCAGAAAGTATATGATACTGGAATCCTACTCACAGGACTCTTTGTGTCAGAATAATTTCTTCTTTTACCCTGGGTTTGACACCAAAGTATATTGGAAGATGGTGGCCAACTAGATTTTTAACTGTAACTGTGCAATAAAGATTTAGTCTATAACTAAGCAGTTGTTATTACCATTTCAGGGAGCACCGGATGTTCTACAGCCGAAAGGGATGCGAAGGACAATGTACATGCTGTGCAGAGCTGCTCTGCTGAAGCACAGAGTAACCCAGAGGCAGAGGAAATAGATTTGCCAAGCCGAGGAGAAGTAGATGTCCTAGAATCATGATGGGGACTCCTGTAGCTCAACAGACTGGACTGTGCTGCCTTCTACCTCTGGGTGGCTACTGGGAAAGCCCAGTGCTTGCTCTGTAGTGAAGGGGGGGAAGTGAGAGGAGAGATGTCCTTTACTTGGGGAAAGATCTGATGGTAACATTACAAAGGCAAATTTTGCAGTTTTCCATTGGGAAGGAGGGACTGTGGCTTTTTGACTATCATGTTGTCCTTTTTTTGGTATGCAGATGGCAAATATCTATGTCCTAGGCTTTGCTAAAGTACACAGCAGTAGGTCACCCTTTGTGTTGTTTGCTTCCACCATGTTGTGGGGCAGTGCTTGGTGCAGTGCCAGAGGTCACATGGCCCAAGGTGGTAATAATGTGAGTACTGGTCAACAGTGACTAAGCCCATCCCCTAAAATCACGATTGCCTGATGCACTCCAGACCTACCTAGTGGGATCTTTAGGAAATTACTTAAGACTAAAGTAACACAGTTTTTATGTAGTGTTTTAATGTTACAGAAAATAAAAACAGATATTGTACTCAGAGAAGAAGAGTGATGAACTGAAAGAGTCTAAATTTTTAGCCTGTTTTTTGTTACTTTTCTATCTGCTTCTACCCTATGAAATTTCCATAGCATTTTACATTGTGTTATTGTGAAATGGGTGCTGTATACTGGCAAAAGATCTATTTTCTGATTTTAGTGTGAGTATTAAATATTTTCCTCACTTCAAAGGGGGAAGGAAGGGAAGGGAAGGGAAGGGAAGGGAAGGGAAGGGAAGGGAAGGGAAGGGAAGGGAAGGGAAGGGAAGGGAAGGGAAGGGGGAAGGGAAGGGAAGGGAAGGGAAGGGAAGGGAAGGGAAGGGAAGGGAAGGGAAGGGAAGGGAAGGGAAGGGAAGGGAAGGGAAGGGAAGGGAAGGGAAGGGAAGGGAAGGGAAGGGAAGGGAAGGGAAGGGAAGGGAAGGGAAGGGAAGGGAAGGGAAGGGAAGGGAAGGGAAGGGAAGGGAAGGGAAGGGAAGGGAAGGGAAGGGAAGGGGGAAGGGAAGGGAAGGGAAGGGAAGGG
Source organism: Anser cygnoides (assembly GCF_040182565.1). Lineage (NCBI taxonomy): Eukaryota > Metazoa > Chordata > Aves > Anseriformes > Anatidae > Anser > Anser cygnoides. Next base: position 28,077,555 of record NC_089873.1, read on the forward strand.
AAGGGAAGGGAAGGGCTTTCCAGAATGAAAGGAGATATACTGACTGTTCTCTGAATCATAAGTGCAAGTAAAAAAAAAAATTATTTTATAAAAATTCCACATTTTTTGGTCCTGTGATTTTGTGCCACATTTTTTTTTTTTTTTTGGTATTTTAATTCATTTGGGAATTTAGGAATAATCATTAAAATTATAGGTGTTATTAAAATCAGGCAAAATTTCCTAGTTTCAGTCATATTAGTTTGAAGGATTTCAACCCTATGAGCTGATGCAATCCTAAACAGCCTGTACCTCATCTTGGATTTGCTTGCAGCAGTGAAGAGAAAACACAGAAAACAACTGAATTCTGTGTTTTTGATTTATTATTGAAGACTACCATATAGCCACAGAGTTTGCAGATTATTCATTGCCGCTTCAAATAAACACTCTTTCACTGTGTTGTTCCCCTAAAATATTTTGGGTGGATTAAACAAGCCAATTATATTCATCCACTGATAGAAAAGCAAGAGAAGTTGAAAACACAACTGCTACTGTGGTTCAGAGAATTTATAGCTTAAAGTAAACAAGTTAGTTCCAATGTTAATCCTTTATTTGTTTTTAAAAAAATGAAGAAGGTCATAAAAACAACTCACAATGAAGAATTTGGCATATTGGCATACTGAAGGAGTGAGATCCTCACCAGAAAGGAAAGAATTGTTGATATTAACACTGCTGAACTGGATTCATGCTGTTTTCTGCCTCTGCTGCTGTTGTTTTTTCCTTTGCTTCCAAACATTAGACAAATACTAGCTTTCTGCTTTGTTTCAAGCAAGATGATTAAATGTAGACATTGGCTAACTCGCAAAAAGGAAACACTGTCTCATAGAATTAGCACCCTTATTATATGGTTCAGATTTTAAATCAAAATTAACAAATAAGACTGTCATACTATTGTATATGAACCATAGGGCGATTTTTACATGTATAAACACTGATTAGCATTTCACTTCAATTTGTTAATTTAATTAGGTATTTCTAGAAATTTTAAATATTGTTTGAGTAGATCTCCTGTATTTAAAGCTTTTATATGAAGGTCACATGGGCAAATCTTGTTTTGCCAGGTGGACTGTCTACAGTGTACAGAGTCTTGATAAAAACCAGCTGCAATTGCCTGATACTGGTTAAGACTCAAAAATCAGACTGTGTAAATAAATATATCTTGGCCCTAGATACTTGCCACATCTGCCAACAATTAGTTATATATCAGGACTAGAAAGGGGCACAGAATAAACAAGATCTGATTTCAGAATAAGCAAATAAACAAGGATCTCTGCATCATTATTCATCAAGTGGATGTGGAATTACCTAAATTGTAGGTTTAGGTTCAGAGCTGTCAATCCTTGAGGTTTAGCTAAAAGTATTAGGTAACAAAAGATCTGATTGACAAATACTTTGCAGATGCTCTGGGAGCACATTATCCCACCTGCTTCACTGCTCAGGATTGCCACCCAAACACTCAGCTAGACAGCTTCTGGGGGACTGATGCAAGGGATGAACTGGCTGTGGCTGCAGAAGGTGCCATTTCTAAAGGGCTTAGCAGTATTGTTAGGGTTTCTACGAATAAGTGTGCCATTGCACCGGGGTCCAGTGTCTGTCTGTTCAGAATTAGGCAAGAATCTAAAACAAATGAAAATAAACATTTTGAGCCAAAAGGTAGTTTTTAAACTAAAGTGTTTTATGGGACTTGAAGGAGGGAGGGAAGCTTAGACTTGGTGAAAATACTGAGGTTTCTTGGCTTGTGAAGCTAAATTGCTGTGTAAAGAAACCACAAATTCTAACTCTCATCTTGCAGGCAAACTGTTCCAAGTTTTGAAGATTTTCCAAAACATTTTGACCTGTTTCTGGAGAGCATGAAAAAGAAAAAATGTTGAGTTTCTGTAACAATGAGGCATTTAATGACAATAAAATTGACAAATAATAGGCCACGTTTACTTTACTATCTAGACAAAGCAAGTCTTTCTGATATCATGTTTCACTTGAAAGATTGTGTTCAATTAAAATCAAAGCAGAAAGGAATTTTATTACCTGCACGTAACGTGGGATATGATATAATGACCTTCATTCAAACTCCCAATCATTAAAACTCTCTAACTGGTGACCAGGGAGGACTTCAAATTCAGGTCCAACAGCTGCAAAATATGAATAAAAGCTATAGCTTAATTGAATCAGTGATTCTAAGCCTTAATACACAAATGGCATGAGAAAATCAGGCATGTGGAAAAAGAAGTTTTCACTGTAATATATTACATTATATTTTGAATAATTCTTCAGCTCAGTTCTGCTGGGTAAAAGATAGCAAGACTCTGCACATGGTCAGTGCTCTCTGATACTCCAATTTTATTCTCTTTAATGAAACCTCTGATGGCTGGCAACAGCAGTAACTTGCCAACAACAAAGAAAGAGCTCCTGGTCTCTTGCGCAATGCAATTTCAGTAGTGGACTGGGTCCAGAGATCAATTACACCAGAGCAAATTAAGAGTAAATATCCTTCTGAGAGCAGAACTGAATGGCATATGAGAAAATACATTTTTATGTCTACTGAACAGGAATTAACGAGCATGTTTTTTTCATTATTAGACTGATAATGGTCATATAATCACATATTCAAGGACGCTGATCACATATTCCACAGAAATCAGCTTCAAGATTTCCACCAATTCTGACCAGCTTTCAGTCAGTATTGCAGAAAGCAAACAGACCAAGATGAGTAGGATATAAGTTATTTTTCCTAAGCTTTTGGGAAATCAATTTTATTCAGAGTATCTCTGAATTAGGACACAGGTCTTAAAGAGACCTCAAAAATAATTTCCTGTCCTTTTGTATAGAGTTAGAGTCAACACAGAAGCTCATAATGATCCATTTAGATTCTGTGGACTAACCAGGATTAAGGGTTGCAATCATTTAATTTCTCGTTGTCAGAAAGAACATGTCCTGGTCAATAGTACTTCAGACACATCCAAAAGGAAAACTGAGTGCTTCCCTCAGAAATACAAGTTTCAGATAGAGGAATATGATGCTTCTCCTCCACAACTCAGCTTGCTGTGGTCAAAGTTCAAAGCTCACAAGAAGATGAAACACAGTTAAAAACTGAATTCTAAGCTTACCTCATGCTGCCTTAGAAACTCACATATATACAATGAAATGTTTTGCCTAAGTTAATTAGAAAGTCCTCTTTTCATCTTAATAACTGTATTTAACCAACTTGGTTGAAAGTTGCTTAAAAAATCAGAAATTGGAAAGGAGTTCATTAAAAAGTGAATTAGCATTTCACTGATTTGAGTTGAATATGATTGCATTTATAAAGTACAGGAAAATTATCACTTTATTAGAAGTCATTTGTATACTTAACTGCTGTATGAATTCACCTTTGATGTAGTAGAATAGTATTTATATCAACTGTGAGGTATTATAAGGTAATTAGTCCTGCTCTGTTCTGCTTCTAAACAGTGAGTTATTAGATGCATGTGATATAATAAAAGTCTTATGATTTCTGGCCCTAAAAGCTCCATGAATCTATTAGGATATGTCTGTGCAGTGACTTACCCTTATTCTAGGGAAAGCATTACTTTAGGAAAAGTTACAAATGAAATGTTGTTCTTACAGGACTCCAAACCCTAGCTTTTCTCTTTCTACCCAGTCAGAGAACTTGGATATTGTCTGAAAGAAGCTTTATTATGGAGGGTATTTCTACTAGGAAAGATGTGGTTGAGCAACAATGTGTTCAGAAACCATCTCAATACCTGAATGCAAGGGGAAGTTCATCTCTGAGTCCTGTGTCCTAATATAAGGGCACAGTAGGAAAAAGACAAGTATAATCATATATTTTGTGTATCATGGGGATATGGGATTATATTTGCATTCTGACACTTGCAAATACAGAAGAATATTTTTAAACTGCATTACAGAATCATCAGTTTTCTTCTTCTGAAATCCAAGTGGTGCTGGAAGCAAAGTGCTGCAGATTGATGTAAATGCTCTTTTTAAAATTTGAGTCTTACCATTTTTCATCTCAGACCCAAAACATCTTTCTGTACATTCAAAGTGAAGAAGGAAGGAAGGAAAGAAGGGAGGGAGGGAGGGAAGGAAAAATAAAACATATCACAATACTCTTGCTCTTTGTCTCAACAACTGCAAAGAGACTGAATAGATTCTGCAAATTATTTTGCTGGCTTTTTTTTTTTTAATTTAAATAAAATCCCTAATATAATGAATGACACAATAAAAACAAAAGAAAACAGAAAGGAAAAAGCCAACATAATTGTTTTGAGATACAGAGATGTATGCTTTTCCTTTTGAACAGTATTTCAGTGGCATAAAGGGATATTCCCCTTCATGTTTACACTTGAGAACCTTGAAAGATGTTTGACACTAACACATAATCTTAGGCAAAGTTTGTACAGAAGAGCTCAGTTTCCAAATCTTCCAAAAATATGCTTAAATCTTAATTTGCAAGGGCTTAAGACACTAGAAGCTAATCTCCATGCCCACACTTTTTGTTTTCCTTAAAAGAAATCTAAACACTGTCAGATTTCAGCTGTACCACATTAATGTTACCATTTCCCTACTTTATGAAGAAAACATGATTGGGAATGGTAACTCATTTCTCACAAGCCACACAAAAAAATGAATTTTTAAAAGCTTTCTTTCGCCAGTGATGTTAACCTGTTTCAGAAAGACAATTTACTAGGGAAAACCCCAATTGTTTTTGTGAGACAATTTGCTTTTCCTTTCCATGTCCTGTATTTTTAAAAGCAGCTAGAAGTATGATCAATGGCAATGGTTTTGTTGCAGTGCAGCAAAGTTTGGTGTTGTTTTAAATGGTGCTTTTGCCCCATTCTCACAAGAAATAGGGAAAGAACCAGCGATACTCTCTAACTAGACTACAAGTCTCCTAGATTCTGTAAAATGTCTATTGGTCTGGCTAAGCCCTTATGACTAATATGTCTTTGAGTATCCCTCTTAGCTATTTAAAAAATGAGGCAAAGATCCCCACATTCTGTTAGTGTCATTTCTCAGTCTTGAGATGTTGATAAGTTTGTGTGTGTGTCTGTGTGCATTATTTAGATATTTGTGTAAAATAATGTGTTAACTAAGGAAAGATAAATTGGAAAAAATGTACATGTTTTGTTCTAAAAATCTTTATTTCCATGTTCACTGTGAATGAAGGCACTGGCTTATTCATGATCCCTTAAAAGCTCAGTTTCCAGAACTTGCAAGATTCTGCTTATAGGGTAAGAACTTCATTCCTGAAGGGGAAAGCAGAATCTCTCAGTTAACTATTGCCAAATTCCTGGAGAAGTCAGTGGCTATCCAGATGAGCATCTATCATGAAGAATTTTGGCTTAGGATGCAAAGGGCCAGCATGTAAAATTGTGTTCACAGGGAACTGCCTTGTTTAGAGGATGGGTTGCTGACTTCTGCAGCATAACCACCTTCAGGGAGAGACTATCACTTTCTGCCTGGCTCTTAGAGTTGTAATGCCTATGGATTTATTGTGTGTCTGATTCTATGGCAGGACCTGCTCATAGTAACACATTGTTCAAATTTATGGTGATAATAAGATGGATGTATATATGTGTATTATACTATAAAAATATCCATAGCCATTGGTGGTGAGTATTCTGTGGATGAAGACTCACTAAGTCATAGGCATATTCCTTCAGTAGTGAGATATGGTACAGAAGAAGTTTTCTTTCTATGAGTCTCTCTCTCTCTAACACTATCAGGCACAATAAGAAAAAAATCTCTGTGTAAAGAATGAAAAGTTTTCTCCCTGCTCCTTCTTCACTGTCCAAGCCATTTTTCCTATTTAAATATGGAAAAGCAAAGCTCTGAATACGTTATAAAAGAAGGTGTTGAAAGATTAACAAAATGTGTGTCATCTTTTGCATTCATGGCTTCTATTTCAGAGAGATCTGGAAAGACTGTAGTGCACACCTCTATTATCTTTTCCCTAGGCATAAAATAGTAAGGAAGGCATAGATTAGAACTGAACATGCTTTGATTCTTGTCACTTGCATACAAATATATGTGGATGACATAGCACTGCTTAGAGTAAATTTGTTACAGAGATAACTCTCCTGTCTCATAGCGATTTCAGTTATACTTCACAGATTCACAGATTTCTCTAGGTTGGAAGAGACCTCAAGATCATCGAGTCCAACCTCCGACCTAACACTAAGTACTCCACTAAACCATATCCCTAAGCTCTACATCTAAACGTCTTTTAAAGACCTCCAGGGATGGTGACTCCACCACCTCCCTGGGCAGCCCGTTCCAATGCTTAATAACCCTTTCGGTAAAGAAGTACTTCCTAACATCCAACCTAAAACTCCCCTGTCGCAACTTTAGCCCATTCCCCCTCGTCCTGTCACTAGGCACGTGGGAGAATAGACCAACCCCCACCTCTCTACAGCCTCCTTTCAGGTAACTGTAGAGAGCGATGAGGTCGCCCCTGAGCCTCCTCTTCTCCAGGCTGAACAAGCCCAGCTCCCTCAGCCGCTCCTCGTAAGACTTGTTCTCCAGACCCCTCACCAGCTTGGTCGCCCTTCTCTGGACTCGCTCGAGCACGTCCATGTCCTTCCTGTAGCAAGGGGCCCAAAACTGAACACAGTACTCGAGGTGCGGCCTCACCAGAGCCGAGTACAGGGGCACAATCACTTCCCTCGACCTGCTGGCCACACTGCTTCTTATACAGGCCAGGATGCCGTTGGCCTTCTTGGCCACCTGAGCACACTGCTGGCTCATATTCAGCCGACTATCCACCAATACTCCCAGGTCCTTCTCGGCCAGGCAGCTTTCCAGCCACTCATCTCCCAGCCTGTAGCTCTGCTTGGGGTTGTTGCAGCCCAGGTGCAGGACCCGGCACTTGGCCTTGTTGAACTTCATGCAGTTGAACTTCATGCTTGTTACTGCTTTCGAGATAATAGATGTGTGTTAAATTGAAATAAATCAAGGTTGTGATTTTGGACCAACAATGAAATTCATCAGACTGAGCCCATCCTCAACTATCTCCTCTGACTTGCATAAAACTTTTTCTTTTCTTTTTTCTTTTCTTTTCTTTTCTTTTCTTTTCTTTTCTTTTCTTTTCTTTTCTTTTCTTATCTTTTCTTTTCTTTTCTTTTCTTTTCTTTTCTTTTCTTTTCTTTTCTTTTCTTTTCTTTTCTTTTCTTTTCTTTTCTTTTCTTTTCTTTTCTTTTCTTTTCTTTTCTTTTCTTTTCTTTTCTTTTCTTTTCTTTTCTTTTCTTTTCTTTTCTTTTCTTTTCTTTTCTTTTCTTTTCTTTTCTTTTCTTTTCTTTTCTTTTCTTTTCTTTTCTTTTCTTTTCTTTTCTTTTCTTTTCTTTTCTTTTCTTTTCTTTTCTTTTCTTTTCTTTTCTTTTCTTTTCTTTTCTTTTCTTTTCTTTTCTTTTCTTTTCTTTTCTTTTCTTTTCTTTTCTTTTCTTTTCTTTTCTTTTCTTTTCTTTTCTTTTCTTTTCTTTTCTTTTCTTTTCTTTTCTTTTCTTTTCTTTTCTTTTCTTTTCTTTTCTTTTCTTTTCTTTTCTTTTCTTTTCTTTTCTTTTCTTTTCTTTTCTTTTCTTTTCTTTTCTTTTCTTTTCTTTTCTTTTCTTTTCTTTTCTTTTCTTTTCTTTTCTTTTCTTTTCTTTTCTTTTCTTTTCTTTTCTTTTCTTTTCTTTTCTTTTCTTTTCTTTTCTTTTCTTTTCTTTTCTTTTCTTTTCTTTTCTTTTCTTTTCTTTTCTTTTCTTTTCTTTTCTTTTCTTTTCTTTTCGATTGGTGCTTGGGCAGTGAAATACCTGTGAGAGAATTTGAAGAAGAGGTAATTGGGGATGGGGGATATTTTAGGTTTATTGTTTAAGTTAAATTGCTTTTGATTTTGAATGTGTTTTGCTGGTTCTGGACCTGTCACCTCCTATATGTTGGATTTGAGACTCGGTAAGTTTCATTCTCCTTTTTGATCTCATTAGCATAAGCATGGAATCATTTGACCAACCTAGAGCTTTATTTTATGGATATAAGTTATAAAATCATTCTTTTTAATTCCTTTAGTCTTTGATAAGACATTAACAAGACTTTACATCTGGAAATTATACAAAATTAAGAGGTGTTACAAGCAACAGTGAGGGGAGAAAAATATGGGCGTTGCAGCGGGCGGTAATATGCAGTGAAAATAAATTCACATAGGTGAGAATCAAAGCAGCAAAATAATATTATGAGATAAAATTATTTGAAATGGAGATATTCATTGGAATGATAATACTTAGTGATCAGAGGTTTGGAGCACCTCTACTGTGAAGACAGGCTGAGCGATTTGGGGTTGTTCAGCCTGGAGAAGAGAAGCCTTCTGGGGGAACTTATAGCAGCCTTCCAGTACCTAAAGGGAGCCTACAGGAAAGTTGGGGAAGGACTTTGTCAGAGGGTGTGATGATAGGACAAGGGGCAATGATTTTAAACTTAAAGACGGTAGATTTAGATTAGATATGAGGGAGAAGTTGTTCATGATGAGGGTGGTGAAGCAGTGGAACAGGTTGCCCAGAGAAGCTGTGGATGTCCCACCCCTGGAATTGTTCAGGCTGGATGAGGCCCTGGGCAAACTGATCTAGTGATCTAGCACAATGGTAAAAAAAATAAAAATAAGAATAAAATTAATAAATTCAAGCACAGTTGTTGCAATGAAATTTTTTTTGATAGAATAAAATCTTTATTTGCCATTTTGAGTCTGCAGAATATCTTGAGGCAAAGTCACTGTCTCTTGTTAAGTATTTTATTCTACCCCAATTAAAACCACAGATTTTCCACAAAAGATGAACTTTTCAGTATTCCACATAAGGAAAGTAATAAAACATGTATCATTGCTTTTCCTGACAACATGTATGGCTACTGCTCTTTTTAGACTTTTCAACTGCTTTGTTTGCTTGTGCAATTATGGTCTTATCATGGATAAAAGTGTTTATTGATTTCTGAAGTCTAGCCTGAATTAGCATAAAGCAGATTGTTTTAGACGTATTATCACAGTATTCTCAATGTAAGGTGCAACACAGAGCTGACCCAGCATGATCCTTCTCTAGTCTCTATATAGTATCCAACAAATTGTAGAGGTGACCTTATAGTACAGATTTGTTCATTTGACCCCCCCCCCCACACACACACACCTTTTTTAATCCGAACAGGGAAAATGTTCTTGCCAACTAATTTAGTTTGTCCAATTGTGATCTGACTTACAGCTGCAATCCGATGAGATTTTCCTTATAGAAGAAAAAGTGAATACTTCCCTTCAATGTGATTCATTTGGGCCTGCAATGGAGAAACAGAAATTGGGTCAGCAATAAAAAATGTCAAGTTGTTTCAAATACAGGAGTCTATGAAAAGTAATGATCAAAATGAGCTCAGTGAATTATCTGATTCTGAAAACAATTTTATTTGTCTGCATGCACTGAAGCTTGAGGGTCATAGAATTTGAGATGAGAGTAGGAATGAATATGCCTGGAGACCATGAGAAACACTTGAACTTGTAGCTGTTGTGATCTTTGATTTTGGAATATTCTCCTTGAAAGTGATACTTCAAGGATTGGCATCAGAACTTCTAACTGAAATGATTGATTGTTTCTTTGACAAAATTCTGTTTATTTCTCCATCCACAGGCATTACTTCTGAGAATTTCTTTATGGGTCCTGTCAAGAATGCACAGTTATCTGTGAAGCATACATGGGTGCTGCGTACTCCATTTTGAGCACTCTCTTAGCAATGCTTTTTCTAGAGTATTAAATAGTCTGAAAAGCACTGTGAAAAAAAAATCAGATGTGAATTAAATACTCAAAAAAAGAAAAGCATTTTCAGTCTTTTAATTCTCCATCAGTGCAAGTGAAAATGTCTGTCACAGCTGTCATGACTCATGTACTCCATTATTTTTAAAATGGCATGTGACTGCTGACATTGTGGCACTTTTATGTTGCTATGAGTAGGTAGATGAAAGAGAAATTTAACCATCTTTACTGAATTTTAACTGTTAACTTTTGACAAACCACTTTTCTCATGCACCTTGATTGCAGGAACAACATAAAACTCATAGAATTGTTTTCTGAGTTGTCCATAAGTCCCGTAATATCATCACATGACACAGTGAAACATGACTGTTTCTTTCTGCACAGGTCCAGTGTGGAGGGATAGTCTTCTTCAGAGGAGAGCAGTGGAAGATTCTGTGGCAACAAACACAATTTCCCCAGGTATTCCACTTGCTGGAAGACGGGGAAAGATGTGTTATGTATGGAGTTGCTGTGTATCTTCTCTGAATATGTCACCTTTTCAAATACAAAAGTGCTTTCTGTACATTAGGGAAAATACCTTGAGGAAAAATGCACGCAAGCTCACTGAATGAGCTCCTCCTGACTGCTCACATTTTGGATCTTGCTTGTATTCCTTTGCATGGTGGTGAATGATGCAAATGTTAGAATATCAGATCTTCAGAAAGTCAGTTGGAGGAAGTAATTGTCTTAGTAACCATGGCAAATGTTAAGAAAACAGCTTTGATTTCAGCAACAGTGAAAATGGTTTAAGCCAATCTCTTTTCTCTTACGTAGTAGGGTCAGGCTTTTGGTCAGTTGCAGTGGTCAGCCAGTGTGCCATAACTTAAGAGCTATGGTAATTTGAACACATATGTAAAAGCTTAATTTTCTGTAGATGTTCTGTCAATGCAACCAGGATTGCTTACAGATGACTAGGTCCATTTCAGCAGATTTTTATCCTGACAATAAAACTGAATTTATCTGCCTAGGTGTCTACCTTAAGTTTGTTGGGTTCCTACTAGAACTATAAGAGCAGAATGTTTGTTCACTATAATTCATCCCATTCTCATATGGGTGTCTTAGGTAGAAAGCACTACCTTCTCTAAAGCCTCTCTGTGGAGGTAGTTTAGGATAACAGGATATTCCCTCACTGCTTCACTACTTTTTTTTTTTTTTTTAACCTACACCAGTGTAAATAAGATGCACATTTTTAGAGGGCTAACTTTGGGTGGGATAACTTTGACCTATCATCCAGAAATCCAGATAAAATAAACATTTTAAAAGAAAATAACAAAATTGTAAAAAAAAATAAATAAATTAAAAGCTTTGAGATGAAAATATCTTTGACATTTTTTGTCAAGGAAATTATTACTGTATGAGACCTGCTGTTTTATTTAGGACAATGAACTCTAAAAAGTAAGAAAATAAAAAGTCAGTTGTATCATATCATGTTTAACATTATTCCCTCAAATTTGCCCTGGGCTAGACAACATCTTAAACTGATTTTTATTCATTGAAAAGCATGAAATCAGAATAATTCAGGTTGGAATGGGCTTCAGGAGGTCTTCAGGCCAAACTCTTCCCCAAAGCAGGCTCATCTGCAAGGTCAGACCATGCTGCTCAGGGCTTCTTCCACTCTGCTCTTCAAAGACCACAAAGATGGAGGCTGCATAAATCCTGTGGCAGCCTCTTCCCCTGCTTGACTGTCCTCATGCTGAAAATGTTCTTCTTATGCCTGTTCAGTCAGAAGCCGTCCCATTTCATTTTATGCCTGTTATTTGTCCTTCTTCTGCCATTCACTTCGGTAAAGATTCTAGCTCCATTTTCATATTGGTGGTACTGATACCTAAATACATTAACACGGTACAAAGGGCTAAGGAGAATCTCCATCCTTTACTGGATGCGGAGGGAAACTTAGTGATGAGAGATGAGGAAAAGGCTGAGGTGCTTAATGCCTTCTTTGCCTCAGTCTTTAGCGGCAAGACCAGTTGTTCTCTAGATACCCATTACCCTGAGCTGAGGGGTGGGGAGCAGGATGTGGCCCTCACAATCCATGAGGAACTGGCTGGCGACCTGCTACAGCACTAAGATGTACGCAAGTCTATGGGGCCGGATGGGATCCACCTGAGGGTACTGCGAGAAAAGGCGGAAGAGCTGGCCAAGCCGCTTTCCATCATTTATCAGCAGTCCTGGCAATCGGGGGAGGTCCCAGTTGACTGGTGGCTAGCAAATGTGACACCCATCTACAAGAAGGGCAGGAAGGTTGACCAACTATAGGCCTGCTAGTTTGATGTCAGTGCCAGGGAAGCTCATGGAGCAGATTATCTTGAGTGTCATCACGTGGCACTTGCAGAGCAACCAGGCGATCAGGCCCAGTCAGCATGGGTTTATGAAAGGCAGGTCCTGCTTGACGAACCTGATTTCCTATGACAAAGTGACGTGCTTGGTGGATGAGGGAAAGGCTGTGGATGTGGTCTACCTTGACTTCAGTAAGGCTTTTGACACCATTTCCCACAACATTCTCCTCAAGAAACTGGCTGCTCGTGGCTTGGACTGGCGTACGCTCCACTGGGTTAGAAACTGGCTGGGTAGCCAGGCGCAAAGAGCTGTGGTGAATAGAGTCAAATCCAGTTGGAGGCCGGTCACTAGTGGAGTCCCCCAGGCTCAGTACTGGGGCCAGTTCTCTTTAATATCTTTATCGATGATCTGGATGAGGGGATCGAGCGCACCCTCAGTAAGTTTGCAGATGACACCATGTTAGGTGCGTGTCGATCTGCTCGAGGGTAGGAAGGCTCTGCAGGAGGATCTGGATAGGCTGGACCGATGGGCTGAGGCCAACTGTATGAAGTTCAACGAGGCCAAGTGCCGGGTCCTGCACCTGGGGCGTAACAACCCCAAGCAGCGCTACAGGCTGGGAGATGAGTGGTTAGAAAGCTGCCTGGCGGAGAAGGACCTGGGTGTACTGGTTGATAGTTGGCTGAATATGAGCCAGCAGTGTGCTCAAGTGGCCAAGAAGGCCAACAACATCCTGGCTTGCATAAGAAGCAGTGTGGCCAGCAGGTCTAGGGAAGTGATTTTCCCCCTGTACTCGGCTCTGGTGAGGCCGCACCTCGAGTACTGTGTCCAGTTTTGGGCCCCTCGCTACAAGAAGGACATTGAGGTGCTCGAGTGAGTCCACAGAAAGGCAACAAAGCGGGTGAGGGGTCTGGAGAACAAGTCTTATGAGGAGCGGCGGAGGGAGCTGGGGTTGTGCAGCCTGGAGAAGAGGAGGCTCAGGGGCGACCTTATCGCTCTCTACAGGTACCTTAAAGGAGGCTGTAGAGAGGTGGGGGTTGGTCTATTCTCCCACGTGCCTGGTGACAGGACAAGGGGGAATGGGCTAAAGTTGCAGCAGGGGAGGTTTAGGTTGGATATTAGGAAGAACTTTACTGAAAGAGTTGTTAGGCATTGGAATGGGCTGCCCAGGGAAGTGGTTGATTCACCATCCCTGGAGGTCTTTAAAAGACGTTTAGATGTAGAGTTTAGTGATGTGGTTTAGTGGAGGGCTTGTTAGTGTTAAGTCAGAGGTTGGACTAGGTGATCTTGGAGGTCTCTTCCAACCTAGATGATTCTGTGATTCTGTGATTCTGTGATTCTGTAAAGAGCTTGGCTTCAGTTTAAGTTCTTTTCCACAATACACATCAGCTTTGAGAAGAGAGATCCAGACTGGCTCACCAGCCTCCATCTACTTTCTTGGAATTTATTTGCATTATCACATACCAAAATATTAAAAAAAAAAATGAAATAGGTAAAATGAATGTTATTAAGTGAACAAAGCATGAAATTTAAAAGATTATTGTTCAGCCACTTGCAGATCACCTTTGAGGACAGAAACCAACACTTTAAAAAGGAGAATATGAGTTACAGTGATCATCTTACAGCATATAAAGCATTTTACTACAATAAATTCTTCATTTTTATTTAGTTTTCAGTGTATTAAACAGCCTTAATTTTAGTGGAGGTAACCTACTGCTGCCAAAATGATGAAACCACTGTGTTTGGAAATGGAAATTCAGTTGTTAGCTTAGAAGAATAATTTCCCTTAATATATGTATATAAAAAAAAAAACAAAAAACAGTCACCTCATATCTTCATAAAAATCACATTTGATAATTTTGTGAGGGAAAATGTTTGGTATCCATCTTCTTATGATACTCTTTAAAATTTGTCACCAGTTATGTAATAATGTGAACATATTCATATTAAAATAAACTGCCCAGGCAGAAAGATTTATATACTCATAAGCAACAACCTAATTCTTCAGTGAAAGACAGCTAAAGCATAGTCGCTATGGGAAAGCAGTGACCACAAAAAAAACTTAGAAACCCCTGTCCATTACTCTTTCCGTTCTCTCAAAAAGAATCATAGAATCATCTAGGTTGGAAAAGACCTCCAAGATTATGAAGTCCAATCTAGCACTGCCAAGTTTACCACCAAACCATGTCTCTAAGCACCACATCTCCATATGATCCTAGGTGTAAATATATAAACTATTATTAATCTCAGTGCTAAATTAATTATCTGAAACAGTGGCTGATACCTATGTTTTGGTGCCTAAATTGAGTTCCTAGCCAAAACAGCCAGAAAAGCCTGTATAGATTCTCTGCCCACTGTACAATCTGCATGTGGGGAACTGAATCATTCTTGTGAATACATTACCTGTGTATTGGCTGGATCACCATTGACTGTAATGGCAGCTACAAAGATCAGATATGATCATCTCCCTGCAAAAATCAAAATTGAAGTATCTTAATCCAGAAGATGAATCCCATTAAATCCCACTCTGGGGTTACAATCCGGTTGATTTAAAGGGGTGTCTAACATTATAACAGGTAACATGAATTTAAGCAGTTTCACATCAGCAGCTGTTGATCCGATGATCTAGAGAATAACAGATCTTGTGTGATTTTTTATTAGTCTTCAGTGAATGTTTCAGATAATCCACGGCATTTCAAATGCCAGTATGCATCTGAATGGTTGCAACTGTAATAAGACATCTTATCAAAGACACACTTATATCAATGGCAGAGTTATGGAGACTTATGTAGGAAACCACTGCATTCATGTAATTGCATATTCAGTTGAAAAACACAAAACCTTTTTAACATGGTAATTCACATATGGTTTCCAGGCCCACTATAGACCCAGGTTTAGTTTGACCTGGTGTTCTCATGAGGTGGTAACAGAAAAAATATAATTTTTGTGTCACCTCTCAGATGTACCATCTAGCCATAAAAATATTGAAAAGGCTTTTTAAATTCAAAACGCTGTTAGAAACCATTTACTTTACAGGCTGAGAATATGCCACAATACTGTAATCCACTTTCTGTTACTGACACTTCTCCTCATGGCACATATGCTTCACAATAATTCCTCAAAATTAAGGCCAAAACTTTATAAAACAACTTGTGTATATGTCTTATTTTATATGCTTCATAGTATCTTATGTGAAACCTGACACATCACTATTGAGCAGATAAGCTAAACTTGGTATACATCTGTAGTTTTTCTGTTCATACAAGAACCCTGTAGGAATCAAGGGTATCCCCTTCAAGACCTGTAAAACCTTTAATCTGTGGTCTGTGGATATGACCATGTTCTTCTTTGCCAGGTAGAAGAGTCTGGAAATTCAACTGGCTAGGAATTTATACTCCATTCAAGAAGGAATCCTGAGGGGATCTTTTCTCCCCTAAATATGCCTACTAAGTGGTCTCATGGAAAAGGAAAAATCCATTATTTCATTGGAATCATAGAATAATTTCTGAGAGAGAGAGAAGAGAGAGAGAGAGAGAAAGTTTCCTGAAGGGGCTAAGTGGCTTTAGGATTCTATGTCACTTTTACCCTCATGTAGATCCCATAGGAAAAACTGTAGACCAGATACAGCCTCTAATTAAAGAGAACCTGAACATGAAATATTGAAACAGAAAAAGGTAAATTATACCTACTTATCCTACAGCAATTCACCCCTCAAAGAATACTTAAGTGGACTTTTGCAGAGATTTCAGAGGCTATTAATTCAGAATCATTCCTTTGAAAGTTTCCTAATATATTTGTAGGTCTTTCATATAGAATTCTGTGAGAAGGAAAAAAAATATATATATAAAAAAAAAACCACTAATATTTCAGAGGAAGCATTTATTTGGACAAAAGAACAACAATATTTTAAAGTTTATTAAAATCTCTAAAATTAGTTTGCTTTCTAATCTAGATACAGTGGGAAATATAATGTGTGAATTTATTCTAGTTATCTTTTTTTTTTTTTTTTTTTGTCACTGAGCGTTATTTTTGGACAAATATGTTACTCCAGAAAACAAACCCAGTTGTCAATTTCTGACAAAGTAAATAAACACCCTCCACCAATCATTAAATGTAAATACACAGATAATAGTAGCAAAAAATAATAGGCTGGTTTTGATTTGGGGATACTTTGTACACCCAACAAAAGATACATGGGTTACAATTACTAGATTTTTAATTCTTGAAAAAGTATTCAGGTGATGCTTTTCAGCTTATACATATCTACTGTATTCAAAATTTAATAAAATTTCAATAATAGGTCTAGATACTGAGAACATAAAATCAAACTTTCATTTAATAATATTTCTTGTGATACGGCAATATTAAAGAAGATGGTAAAAAATGTTAATCATATATCTATCAAGTAGATTTAATCAAATGAATATTATGAGTTGTCACAAAGTAAAAGTTTTGTTTTGTTTTTTGTTTGTTTTTATAATTCCTATCATTTTCATTTGTTATCCTACTCTTTATCTTTTGAATGTATAATTTCTTGTGTTTTCTGTTTATGCCTCAATTTTAAAACACTAGAATAATTACAATTTTGTTTTTCCCCCAATGAAGTATAGCCATCCTTTGTACTATGTATTTTGATTGGATTGCCATTCCACCTTTGTCTGAAAGGTTATTGAGGCTGTCAACAAGAAAAGGATTAGAATTACCAGCCAATCAAATTACAGAATACTTAAAAGGTCAAAGTAGTACAGCACACTAACATAATTCACAGAATATATGAGGCATTAAAATCCTAATACCTCATTCTCGTAACAAAGGTTGTAATGAGAGCAAGAAATGGCACAACATGAATTCATTCACGTGACAGTGATTATAACAAGAACCTGAAAAGCAATAAACTTAACCCATTCTTGCTGCTAAACTAACACTGTAACTTAGGTTCATTTTAAGCTACCTTGAAAATGACTTGGAAGCAAAATATTAAGTAAGATACTAGGAAGTAAATCGTGATTGTATATCACCTCAAATTAATTTGTAATTATCATCCTAAATTTGTTGTCTATGATGCCTTTTGTAAAAACAAAACTAACTCTAAGCTATTACTGGGTGGTCTTTTGAATTTTGTTTGTTTGTTTGTTCAGCAAGATATTTTTGGATATTACAAGTTGTGCAATGTTACATCTGTTTCTATTTTGCTAGCAATAAACTCAAGTTTTGCTGTCTAACCAGATACCCTATACAATAGTAACACAGAAATGACACTCACAAATGTAGACCTTGCTGATTTTTTGTAGAGTAAAATTCATATGTTGGACGGTTTCACAGGAAAGATACTTGCCTTTGTAGCAGTCTTTAGTACCTGTGTCATTGCAGTTATTAGAAAATGTAAAATCTTAAGAAGTCTTTTTTTTTTTTTTTTTTTTTTTTCCTGATAGTACATTCAGCTTTAGGTCACAAATCTTGTCAAGGCAAAGAAGCCTAACAATGACAAGCAGTTGAACCCTTAACTTTCCAACATTTTGGGAAGGGAGCATTATGGTAAAAACCATGCTTTTATTTTAAATTTCCTTTTCTCAGTGAAATGTGTAGCACAATCCATTAAGTAGTACGGTCTACAGAAAGGAAATAACAAACAGATTTAACCTACAGACCTTTGGTTAACTTTTTCCTCAACTAAATAGAAAACATTACCTCTTCTTGCTCAAATTATAAGGGATGAGGGGAAACTCCCCCCATTACCACACATTCCCTTACTGAGAATCTCTTATATATAAAAAGAAGAGTCTGCATATAAAAGACAATCCAGAGACATCTTTGAAGGTTCTCTTTCAAAGCATCTCTACTTCCCTGAGTGTCTGGGGATTTCTGTTATTAATTGAAGTTAATTTTCTAGGATATCTGTTTGCCATGCACGTGGGAAAGATTGATAGCCTCTTCGATTCTCAAGAGTGTTGAAAATGACACTGTTCCATCACCGGGTGTCTTCACTTTTATCATCACAAATCAAATTATAAACATCGGGGCAACCTTGCTGGAATCTGGCTTCGGGAGATTTCCATAAGATTAATTAGGCGGCCAAAGCAAAGATGGTAAAATCTAAAGGGGGGAGGAGGCTGGGGGAAGGGGGGAGAGAGGCACCATTCATTCCTTGTAGAATGGGAAGTCAATTCAACAATGGGTAATTAGCGTGGGCCATGGATTCTCAAAGGCACTGAGGACACTGGACTCTTTCTCTCACTCTGATGTTTAGTGCGGTATTGTGGACCCCTCATTTAATTAGTGCACTTTGATACCCACAGGAGCTTGAAGCTCCAGGGCATGCTAAACACAGACTGACACCAGCAAGCTTCTACCTCCTTCCAGTCTAATTAGAGACACAATGAGCTGCAAAGACAATGTTTTACTCCAAGATTTCTTCTGCAGATACCTCTGGCAGGAAACAATCGTTTATTTTGTGTCTATATTGGTATTCAGATTAAATTGTTAGCATGCAAAAGATGAGCTAAGGGCACATATCTATTAAAAATGCTTAGCAGAGTTCAGAAATGATGGAAGCAATTTGTGAAAAAAAAATATTTTCCCCTTTGGATTTTTTTTTTTCCTTTTTGTTCTCTTATCTAATTAGAAGTAAACGGTTTGAGTAAGAAAGCCAAAATAGGCTGGACTCCAAAGCATCTCTTATGAAATGATTTTTCCCCCTTTGCATTAATATCTTCTACTTCTCAGACAAGAGAATTTTTAACTGTTTGCAAAAGTGGAGGGGGAGAAGAAATAAACCAACTAGTACTCCTATTTCAACTGTCTGTTGAAATGAACACCTACCTACCTGAACAGGTCATTGTGCAGAGAAATTGTTACTCAGATTTAAAGCTCTTTAAAGAAGCAACCCCAAAAAGTTTGCAGTGGTGATTATGTGTGTGTGGTGTGTGGGTATATATATTTATACAGTTACTTTTGATGGACAGTTCTATGCTGATTGGAAGAATATAAATATCTCAAGGGAAACTGCGTATTGAAAATTAATCTCAGCATACACAAAACACTTGTATGTGCTGCTTAACAATAGGTTGGAGAACCACTACTTCTAAAAATTCAACATCTTCTATATTTATAATATCATTATTTTCCTCTTTCTCAGGTAAAGAGAAACAGTCTAGCGTATCAATATGTTGACTCTCAGGCTAGAATGGTATTCTGCTGGTTAAATTATGAGGATCTGGACAGATCTATAATATAATAACTGGTTACAAAGGGAGAGGGAATGCAGGTAAAAACATGCAAAAAAAAAAAAGAAAACAACAAAAACAATTTTTTTTCAAGTTTTAGGGCAAGGTCTGTGTATCTACCCAACTCTGGACAGATTAGGCTGAGGAAAAGCCAGGCAAGCAGCCTTATCTTGTTTCCTAACATCAGGTATAAGACCCTTGCTGATCCTTTTATTTGTGCTTACTTTGGTGACATCCTAGAGGCTGCTCCTGCTGCCTGGGATATCACAGGAAGGTTACAGAGATCCTGCTATTTGCCTGCACTCCTCTGCAAAATGTTTTCTAAAGAAAACATTTCTGGGGATGATTCATCATCATCCCCACAAGGTCTAAGCCTTTAGATAACATCCCTGACCTATAAATTCCTGGACAAATTTGGACAGATTTCTGATCAGAATAACAAGAGATTTAATGGCACTGAACAGAGATTTTGCCTCAGTTTGGACTGTCCCAAACTCAGAAATTATGTCTATACTAGTAAGAAAAACATAAAGAACAACAGTATTAGAAACATTCATTATAAAACAGATGTAAATACGTTTTTAACAGCCTGAACCAATGTATTTGATTAGTAAAAATTACAACTCTTGCTTCCTCTACAGGTATTTAACTTAAATACCTCAAGCAAGTTTGTGATGACCACACACTGCATGCTGAGGCAAGCTGGAAACCACACGTTAAAGCCAAATACATAGAAATATTTAAAGAAAGAAAAAGATAAATAAGTTGAGTTTCATGATAGTAACTGCTACAGTAGGTACAGGTCAGAGGCTTAAATTGCAGCCTGTCATCACCCATGGCATTAACTGTTAGCAGGGTCCGATGTACACTTTTGTCTTTTGCCACCTAGGACTTTTCCAAATATCTCAGAAACTGTCTGTGGGAAGAGCACAGGTCAGGGACCACTCACAGAAGACAGTAGGAACAAGTTAAAAACATCTAGCTTCTTCTCTATGGCACAGTCGTCCAACACAATTCCAACAATCTCTGTACTCTCAAAATCCCCATATGTTCTCATCCATGCATTAAGTTACTCTAACAAATCATCAGTTTCAAGCTAAAAATCTATCAGGTAGACAGGCTGCAGGGGAACACTCATTATTTCATGGACTTTGAACTGAGGAAAACACTCCTCAGATAATCATCATGTCTTATGGCTATTACATTTGGTGACCCCAGAGGAGATGCAGGAGCTATGTAGTGGGAGTGGAGTCAGGGAACACCACTTGACCTGAGAACCCACGGCTGGTACCTGCTACATGCTGTTTACTCCTTCTGTCAGAGCCTGCAGAGCACTGGACGTGAGCTGTCCATTATGAAGGTTGTGAATAATTGTTTCAGTTACTAGTAGGATTGCTCTCTCTATCACTTGAGACAACTTTTCCAATATGGAAACAATCAGACTAGGATTGTTGTTGGACAGAGTTTAAGTATGTGTTACTTCTCATTTAACAGTTTTGCAACAGACACATTATGCTCAGGACTGCCATACCTGCTTATCATTATAGAATCATAGAATAGTTTGGGTTGGAAGGGACCTTAAAAATCATTTAATTCCAAACCCCTCTTCCATGGGCAGGGACACCTTCCACTAGACCCGGTTGCTCAAAGCCCCATCCAACCTGGACTTGAACACTTCCAGGGATGGGGCATCCACAGCTTCTCTGGGCAACCTGTGGCAATGCCTCACCACCCTCCGAGGGAAGAATATTTTCCTCATATCTAATCTAAATCTAATCTCTTGTAGTTTAAAAAACATTATTCTTTGTCCTGTCACTACGTTGCCTAACAGAGAATCCCTCCCCAGCTTTCCTGTAAGCCCTCTTTAGGTACTGGAAGGCCTCTCTAGTATCTCCCCAGAGCCTTCTCTTCTCCAGGCTGAATAACTCAACTCCCTCATCCTGTCTTCATAGGAGAGGTGCTCCAACCCTCTGATCATCTTCATAGCCCTCCTCCAGACTTGTTCTAATAGGTTCATGTCCTTCTTGTGCTGGGAGCCCCAGATCTGAACGCAGTGTTCCAGGTAGGGTCTCACAAGAGCAGAGCAGAGGGGGAGAATCACCTCCCTTGCCCTGCTGGCCATGCTGCTTTTGATGCAACCCAGGATATGGTTTGATTTCTGGGCTGCAGGCACACATTGCCAGCTCATGTTGAGTTCTCATCAGTCAGAACCCTGAGGTCCATCTCCTCAGGGCCGCTCTCAATCCATTCTCCTCCCAGCCTGTATTTGTGCTTGGAATTGCCCCATCCCAGATGCAGGACCTTGCATTTGTCCTTGTTGAACCTCATGAGGTTCACACAGGCCCACCTCTCAAGACTGTCAAGGTCCCTCCGGATGCCATCCTTTCCCTTGAGTGTATTGACTGCATCACACAGCTTGTGTAATTGGCAAACTTGCTGAGGGTGCACTCAATCTCATTGTCCATGTCACCTACCATGATGTTAAACAGTGCCAGTCTGTCTGACCCCTGAGGAACACTGACCCCTGAGGAACACCACTCATTATTGATCTCCACTTAGACATTGAGCTGTTGACCACAACTCTTTGAGTGCAACAATCCAGCCAATTCCTCACCCACCAACTATTCCATTCACCAATCCATATGTCTCCAATTCAGAGACAAAAGACACACCATTTTGGGATGGAGTTCCCAAAGGATGTCGCCAAAGATATAATCATATGGAAGTGTTAATCTTTCTCTTTGATATCATTTCAGTTTTCTTCTTTGGTTGTTCTGTTACACTCTGGTACTTATGGCCTTTCAGGACTTGTAGCAGATAAGGCTCAGGAACTCTGGCACTGGTGGTCTGACTGACAAGCTCTGAGGGCCTGAGGAAGTTAAACTGTATTGCTTTCAGCTGTCCATCTCATAGACCAGGGTTTCACTGAAGAACAGAGAAGGTAGACTCACACAAAGACACTAAACTGTGAAACAGGTAGTAAAGGGCAAATTAATTTCCCATTTAGCTACACCCAGCATGACATGAGGCTGGCAGCATTCTGTCCTCCAGAACTCATCTTTCAGAGCCCCAACTGCTGACACAGGGCTCTTAGACAAAATCTAGATTTTTTTTTTTTTAATGAGATTAAGTTTTACCACTCTGTTTCTGTCTTCAAACAGAGAAAGAAATAACAGTAACTATATGCAGTGGATGTCTTCTAGTAATAACGCTTTACTGTAGCTAGACTTACTTTAAAAGCATGATCTGCTCTCCTCAAGGCTACTTATTCCCTATCTGAAGCATTAAAGTAACTGCTGAAAAATTAGCCGTTGATACCTTTGAAATTAATGTTTAAAATGCAGAGGAAAAAAATAGTACATTTTCTTCAGGAAAAAAAATCAAGCTTTAAATCAAAAGACACTGTGTAATCCTTTCAAATGTCCCCCAACTTCCAAAGAAAATAAAACAGGGAACATTATTATTATTTACCATATATGCCAAACTTATTTATATTTTGGTGCATTTCTTAAAGATATGACAATTAATTCAGCAAGAACTAAGATTTCAATGTATTATTGTCCATATACAGGTTTTCAACAAGATAAGACGTGATTGATATGTAAAAACAAAAATAGGTAGGGGGGAGTGGAAGAGTATGGAGCAACTGAGCAATAATTAGGTTTTAAATATTTACTATGGTTGAGAAATAATTAGGTTTTAAAAAATGGACATAGGCAGCAGCCAACAACGATACCCAAGAAGCTTTCTCAGGTGCACATGTACTTCTCAGCCATTCATTCTTGTGTAATTAAAGCTGTCATTCTGAATATACCTGTCTGAAAGCAAACTGATGGAATCTCATCCTCCCAAGTATGCACAGCTTCAGAGCCTTTGCTGTTCCTTATTGGTTTGCACAGCCACAGTAAAATTAAAGCAACATATATAGTCAGAATCTGAAAAAAAATAACCTCAAATTTCTGGCGATACTTCTTGGGAATACAGCAAATTATGGTGTACGGACTGCAGTTAGCAGCTGTGGTTTGAAGCTGGATCATAAATTGGTTTTCTCACTAGAGAAAATGTTCATGTAACTGCATCCTTTGTGTCTATTAGTAAAAGCCAGCTCTGAAAACTTCAGCTCCTAAGCAGGTGGATATCTCAGGAGCAGATTGCTGGGAACTCCAACAACTTGCTTTAGCTAGCAGTTGTGGAGTTGTGGTAGGGAAAAGACCTTCTGATCTTTTTTTACCATAATGTCTCCTTGGTGACAGGTTCCCACATAGACAGCTGTCCAACATGACAAACTAGGTGGTGTGCTTTAACCCGGCAGGCAGCTCAGCACCACACAACTCTTTGCTCACTACCCTGCAGTGGGATGCGGGAGAGAATTAGAAAAAAGTAAAATTCGGGGATTGAGATAAAGACAGTCTAATTGGCAGAAAAAGAAGGAGTAACAACAACAACAATAACAGTACAAAGAATACTCAAAACAAATGATGTACAGCACAATTGATCGCCACCTGACAAACAAAATCCAGCCAGTCACCGAGAAGTGACAGCCCAGCTTGGCCAGCTCCCTCAGTTTTATTTTTCAGCATGGCACCATATGGTATGGAATACCCCTCTGGCCAGTCTGGGTCAGCTGTCCTGGTTCTGACCCCTCCCAGCTTCTTGTGTACCTCCAGCCTCCTTGCAGGCAGGGCAGCAGGAGAAGCTGAAAAGTTCTTGGCTGCAACAACTAAAACATTGGTATGTTATTGACATTATTTTCATTCTGGATCCCAAGCGTAGCACCGTACCAGACACTATGAAGAACATTAACTCTGTCCCAGCCCAAAACATGACACTTGGTTAGGATAATTCGTTAGTTTCTCAAAATTTGATCAAAGCTGACCATGGGACAAAATGCAGGAGACCCTTAATTAGATAAATTTTCTATTAAAAAGATGTCAATCATCATTGAATAAAGACTGTCAGACTGACCTGTGTTACAGAGTTACTGCATTTTTTTTTAGGTGATAGTAAATCAATATCCAAAGAGCAGCACAGGCAAGAAGAACCAAAGAAATAAGAGGAAAAGGCTTTTGTGCTCTTGCCTGTTCCGTATTGTTTCCCCTATTTCTATTTGCCTATTTTCTCTGCCACCCTTCCTTCTGTTCCTTTTGTTTAGAAATTCATCTCATTCCCTCTTGAATTCAATGATGCATCTTGCTTCAGGGCTCTTTATAGTAATTTATTCCATATCCTTCTAATCCTTCTGTGTAATACAGTTTTGCCTTAGCTCTTCTTTTCGTGTTCCCAACTTTCTAATTTTTAGATCATGTCTTCTAGCTTCTGTGGTCTTGCAAGTGTAAAGAGCTTGCTTGGATCAATTTTATCAGTCCTCTTCATAATTTTTAAAACTTCAGTTGGGTTACATGAAATCTCTTCTTTTCCACTGAGAATATGCTCAACTTTCCCAGTCTTTCCTCATAACTTAAATCATTGATATCTGGTATCATTTATATAATTGCTCTACACTGCTCCCCTAAAGAGCAATTAAACCTTTACAAAGATCTAGTGGCCAGCACTGTATAAATTACTCAAGGTAAGAGTCTAAAAAGTAAAAATTATTCTTAAATAAGAATAATTCATATTCTCCTGAATTAGATGGAAATTCCTCTAACATCATTATTCAAATACCAGTTCTGTTTACTATATTTTTAATTTCAGTTACACAATGGAATGAAATATAATTAACAATTATTTCCTGTGCATAATAGATAAAATGAGGGAGAGGAAACAGTTTGCTGCTATGAAGATTACAGGGCAAGAAAAAGGAAGAGCCAAATTAGAGAACAAAAAAGATATGGCCTAATTGCACATGGCAGAGTAAGGACTCATATGTCCTCCCTAACCCTTCTAAGGGTCACAGTTTCCATAAGACAGCTCTCAGAGAAAATAAAAATAAAAAAATAAAAAGCCCAAATTCCAAGACCACAGAAAAAGTACACATACAGAGCCTGGCACTGTCTATACTCCATCTTAGTTATCCAATGCATTTCACCTTAGATGAAGAGACAAAGAGTTTTGCTCTTTGTCAAACTTAGCTTTAATCACTGCACTGATTCAAAGTCTTTTCTCTGAGTGAGCAAGAGCAATACCTTTTCCAGTAAGCAGATTCTTTTTTTTTTTTTTTCTCACTCTTTATCTATGAGACAGACTCCCTCACAGCCCTCCCTACTTTACTATGCTGAGTATCTCACCTGCAACAGAAAATCTGAGTCTTATAGATAGCACAGTGGCACACTTAAGTGATTCTTATTTTTGGAATATAAATGTAAGAATCTCACCTTAACTAACCACTCACACTACAATGCTGTCCCAAAATAGGAGGTATATTTTAGAATGTTCATTCATTTTTATTTAATCAGTTAAAATGTTTAAAGCTTATTAAAACTGCTCTGTTAATCACCATTTTCTAAAATATAAATTAAAACACTTGTTTTTCAAAACCCTGCATTGACGCATATTTCTTTACAACCCTGAAGAGGCTGGATGGTCTTAGAGGACTGCACCAAAACCTTTTTATTCATTCATAAGATAATTCTTGTTTTTACTTTAATAGGAGTTAAGGAATAAGATGATTTTAAAATGTTTTCTGCCTTTCTCAGTTGCCTGGAAAATGTTTCAGTACCAACACTAAGCCATTGACAGTAGCAATGTAGTACCGTGTATATTGCTATTATCGTAATGGTTCAACACACTCCTTGAAATATTCTTTTAGAAAATGTTCTGAACAAGCAATAGTAAACAACAATATTGGCTTTGATGCCTTAGGTCATTCCCCAAAATGGGATGCTTTTTTATTAGCTTCCGGACGGTGTTCTTGTATTCCTGTCACCTAAAGGACCAGATGTTATGCCACGGTAAATCAGCTTAGCTCCAGGACCCTGAAAAGATATTTGTGATATAAAATCATTGAGGATCTTCACCCCTAAATGAACCATATTTTGTCTAGATATATCTGTAATGAAAATAATCTAGTCAAAGGCATGGGTGTTCTGCGTTGTAGTAGAATCTGGACCAGGATCTGTAGACTCCCTTGTACAGATCTGTTAAACAAACAAACAAACAAAAAACAAACAAACAAACAAACAAACAACAAAAAAAAACATTGTGCTGATCCTACCAGAGAGACAAAAAGGCATATAATGGAAGAAGTCCCTAGAGAAGAGCAAAAAAATTTGCAGAACAGTTACCTCTGTAGCCCTCAACATTTCACAGAATCACAGAATCACAGAATCACAGAATCGTCTAGGTTGGAAGAGACCTCGAAGATCATCTAGTCCAACCTCTGCCCTAACACTAACAAGTCCTCCACTAAACCATATCACTAAGGGCTACATCTAAACGTCTTTTAAAGACCTCCAGGGATGGCGACTCAACCACCTCCCTGGGCAGCCCATTCCAATGCCTAACAACCCTTTCAGTAAAGAAGTTCTTCCTAACATCCAACCTAAACCTCCCCTGGTGCAACTTTAGCCCATTCCCCCTCGTCCTGTCACCAGGCACGTGGGAGAATAGACCAACCCCCACCTCGCTACAGCCTCCTTTAAGGTACCTATAGAGAGTGATGAGGTCTCCCCTAAGCCTCCTCTTCTCGAGGCTAAACAACCCCAGCTCCCTCAGCCGTTACTCATAAGACTTGTTCTCCAGACCCCTCACCAGCTTCGTTGCCCTTCTCTGGACTCTCTCACGCACCTCCATGTCCTTCTTGTAGCGAGGGGCCCAAAACTGGACACAGTACTCGAGGTGCGGCCTCACCAGAGCCGAGTACAGGGGGACAATCACTTCCCTAGACCTGCTGGCCACACTGCTTCTTATGCAAGCCAGGATGCTGTTGGCCTTCTTGGCCACTTGAGCACACTGCCGGCTCATATTCAGCCGACTATCAACCAGTACTCCCAGGTCCTTCTCCGCCAGGCAGCTTTCCAGCCACTCATCTCCCAGCCTGTAGCGCTGCTTGGGGTTGTTACGCCCCAGGTGCAGGACCCGGCACTTGGCCTTGTTGAACTTCATACAGTTGGCCTCAGCCCATCGGTCCAGCCTATCCAGATCCTCCTGCAGAGCCTTCCTACCCTCGAGCAGATCGACACGCACCTAACATGGTGTCGTCTGCAAACTTACTGAGGGTGCACTCGATCCCCTCATCCAGATCATCGATAAAGATATTAAAGAGAACTGGCCCCAGTACTGAGCCTGGGGGACTCCACTAGTGACCGGCCTCCAACTGGATTTGACTCTATTCACCACAACTCTTTGCGCCTGGCTACCCAGCCAGTTTCTAACCCAGTGGAGCGTACGCCAGTCCAAGCCACGAGCAGCCAGTTTCTCGAGGAGAATGTTGTGGGAAATGGTGTCAAAAGCCTTACTGAAGTCAAGGTAGACCACATCCACAGCCTTTCCCTCATCCACCAAGCGCGTCACTTTGTCATAGGAAATCAGGTTCGTCAAGCAGGACCTGCCTTTCATAAACCCATGCTGACTGGGCCTGATCGCCTGGTTGCTCTGCAAGTGCCACGTGATGACACTCAAGATAATCTGCTCCATCCATATCCCCAGCTCTCTCAGCCTGTCTTCACAGGAGAGCTACTCCAGCCCTTTGATCAATTTCTTTCCCCTCCTCTGGACACTCTCTAACAGGTCTGCATCCTTCTTCTGCTGGGGGTCCCAGACCTGGATGCAGCACTCCAAGTGGGACCTCACAAAGGCAGAGTAGAGGGGGACAATCACTTCCCCTGACCTGCTGATCACACCTCTCTTGATGCAGTCCAGGATGCAGTTGATCTTCTGGGATGTAACTGCTCACTGCTGGCTTATGTTGAGCTTTTTGTCCACTTCCTTGGCTGTCATTCCTTACTGCCATCACTGTTGTCCACTCACTGCTCTCACTGAACTGCTGTTAGCCATGGCTTACTACAAGCTATGCAGAGTCTTGTTCATACTGCATATTTCCTTTGTTTTTCCATTCACTTTAACTCTGTCTCTTTACATATCTCACTTATCTCTTCTTCCTCTTCCTCTTCTTCTTCCCTATAGGCTGTTCTCAGCTCACTCCCATTGACCTCCTTGCTCTTCTCATTTCCTGCATTTAAAACTAACCATGTTTCATTGATAAATCTCTTACCCTCGTTTATCCTCTTGAGCACCTCTGCTTTTCTTCCCAGCTCCTCCACATTCAACTTAAGATTCTTAATTGTTAAGCATCCATCACATATACAGTCTTCTCTAAGTCCCTCATTGCTCATAGCCGAATGCAAACCACGTCTCCATCAACTGATGGCAGTACTATACTCAATTTAGAACTCCCTCCTTTTCATACAAAAGGAGACACAAAGATAAACTGGCAGAGTCTTATTACTAGGAAAATAAAATATTTTTAATAGAAAATCAAACAAGAAGAATAAAGCTGTATGAGTCTAGTGGTGATAACAAATTTGGAATGAATAGCACAATATGTGGAAAGGACAATACACTCTCTATATGCAGGTGAAGTTATTTGTTGGATGCAGAGTCCAGTTTAAGAATGCCCAGGTTAACACTTAGATATAGGAATATCCTTTCTATATGTGCTCCATAATGAAAGAGGAGATGAAGATTTTCAATTTTCTGCACCTATATAAGCAAGTCAAAAACTACTATATACTTTAATGAAGAAATCCTGTTAAGGGGAAAGTGTTGGAAATCATGACCAGGTTCAACAGGAGTAAATTCAACTAATAGATTTGTGAATATGATGTTATTTGATGTACCTACATTTTGGAATTTACAAAATTGGACAAAAATATATATATATATATTTCTCAACACCTGGGATGGCATAAATCATTATTTCTAGGAATAGCTTTTGTTATATATGACAATGCCAAGATACATTGACATTTATACATTAGAAGAAATGTGTGAACAACGGTTAAGTCTACTCTAACCTAGGAAAATCTCCATCAGACTAGTTACTAAAGCTTTACTGCCCTTTCACAGTAGCTTACAGTGTCATCCTAGGAAGGAATACCTGTTCTGTTGTGAAATTTTCCTCCTAAAACTTAACACTTTTTTCATTGTTCTTAATCTAATCTGTTTTTACTGTATTTTCTATTTAGCAATATTAGACCCGACACAGTATTTAAAATAATTTTGTCATATGTATTTTATCACTGATTTTTATATGATATCTTAATATTTTCCTGCTTTATGCTTTTCACTAGTTGGTTCTACTGTATTTTAATCAAGAAAATCAGGATTTACTCTTGCCAAGGACTGCAAGTTCTTTCAGATGGGTAGTGAGATGCAATTACTAATTACCCAGAGTTAATATTACTTATTAACTCTGCATAATGGAATTGTGCTAAGAGGCCTCTATAAGGATGAACCCAGCTGTGATGTACAACTAATGGTAACTGGTAACCCCTGCCCACCAAAAAACAGATTAGTGGATAAAAGAGAAGAAACAAGGCTTACAGAATAAAAAATAAAAGTTTTGCAGTTTAAAAAAGATCATAATGGGGTGGATGAGGAGTTGTCTCAACATTCACCTTCTCTCTACAAATTATTCACAGCTGTACTGAACAATGCTGGTCCTATCTCTGATCTCTGAAGTGCTACTAATATATAGGTTCATTCCAATAAGAACTCAACATTTATTCCTACTCTTGCCTTCCCATTATGAAAGCTGTTTTTAATCCATGGAAGTTCTGTATTTCTAACACTGTGGTTATTGGGTTTCCTTAACTGACTCTGAAGCAGGTATTTTATCCAAAGACTTTTAAGAATCAAATGTCAATTTGTTTTCCTTGTTCAAATTTTAAGAGAGTGTTTGGTATTTGTAACGTTTTTATTACAATTTGGATTGTTTTAATATGTTGCAGGTAAAATTAATTGCTTTGCAGACAGATTTTTTAAAAATTAAGGTGATATAATTGATATTCATTACTGATATTTGTTGTGACATATTACATTGAGGAAATGCCCTCTATGCCTTCAGTGCATTTTTCATTCTCTGATATTTGGCTAGGACTAAATCATGAAACATTGTCAAAAGTAACTGAAATAGTGGTGAGAAGTGATACGAAAATTCAGCCAATGACAGTGGCTGAACCCTTGGTCTGCCAACACCTAGGAAAAAAATGCAATATGCTGATAAAAGAGACTAATATGACAGATATTACCGGGCTATCTTTGAAACGCGGAGTATCTGTTGCATGTTGCAAAGCATGACTTCTTATCCAAAGAAGGGAAATTTATATTACCAAAGTTGCTCAAGAACAATGAATCTGCTGACATGAAGAATAAGAACAAAATCTCATGGAAAATAACTTGCTTTGTGTACTATTTATTTTTACAGCAATTTATTTCCTATGTGATGTATTCAACAAAAGTGCCTTTGAGTATTTAAAGAAAAATATTGGTCATAAGGACTTTTATATTGTTTTTCTTTTAAATGAGTATGTTGTGTCTGTTGATACATTGTCATAGGATGAAAAAGATCTCAGATCCATACAGTTAAGGTTCCTGGAAGAACGACATATAAATATTATTTCAAGCTGAGATGACTTGTATACACAATGTTCGTTCCACCCCCCCCCCCCCCCCCCCCCGTAATTTTCCCCCTTTCAGATGGATCATTTCACTTTTCTTGGAGGAGATATTTCACAAGATCCATGTTAAATATAACAAATGCTTTTCTTTCTCACTTAACACTTTTTCATTTTCTGAAGCTTCCCTGAAGACATGATAAACTAGACTTAGCTATGTGGTTAGATGGCATTTATGCTAGGATGTAACATTTTCAAGAGGCCAAGTTTTTAAAAGTATTTAAATACCTAAACATTTTAGTAGATCATACAAGAATTTCCAAAATTGTAAAATAGCACTTAAACTTCTCATTATTTAGATGCCTTTGAAAATATTAACCTATACTTTTAATTGAAGTACTAGAACCAACTTAGACTTTTAAACATCTGCTTAGGTTATTCCTTTCTCACAGATTTTCTTCTAGCTCAGATTAGCATAGTGTAATAACTCTGTTAAGCAAGTTCATATATTCTGGCAGGGTCTATCTTTGTATCAACATGTGGGTTTTTAAGTATATAAGAATATACTCTTTTTTAATAATGCACATTGTCAGTGCCAGTTCCAACATGACTATGGAAGAGAAGTCTGCCATTTTAAGTGCAACATTTGTACATCTGAATTTTCAGGAAATTTGAATTATTATATATAATTTATCTAAGGGGATTACAAGAACTGAGGGTTGATTTGAGACATCTTTTCTTTCTTACATTATATATTGTTTATGTTACAACAGCTTTAGTATTTTTGCTAGGTTATTGTGCATATGAGCTAAAACATCTATGTTCTCATAAGCTTACATTCTAAAACCACAAAACAAGACAGGCTGTAAGAGGTGGAAGAGTCATCATCCATATTTCACTAAAATCAATAGGGTTCTTGGACATATTAAGGTTTGCCAAAGTCAAGTAGAGTTAATGATCTCAGCTCTCTGAGATCATTAGACATCTCTCTAGGCTCTGATCTCAGCTCTCTAGTGTTGGTTATTCTTAACATGCCACTAGCCTTTCCCTCATTTCTCCCTGAATTTTATCAGAGTGTGAAACCAATCAGCTGCTGGGAAAGCAGAGTAGCAGACCCAACGTGAGTAGCTTTGCACCATTAGGTCCTACATAATGCTGTGCCATAAATACAGCATAACACCAAGGAATCATAAGCAAATTTAGCCCTCTGGGTCCAAACAACTTCAGTCTCAGAACTGTTTGAGGTCTGTCAGGTCTGTATACTTCTTTGGAAGGACAAATAACTTTTCCAAGATACAAAGGAAATGACTTTAAGTTTATTTGTGCTCAGAGTCTCTTGATCAGAAAACAAAGCTCTCTCTATTTTTTTTTATTTTTATTTTTTTTTTGCTTTTGCTCGATATGTAGTCTCACTTCACATGAATAAAATATTGAGATGTCCACCAATTCAATGAAAGTTACTAGCTTAGTAGATGGCCTAAATTTCCACTAGAATGTGTCTAAGTGTGGGTCCAGCCATAGAACAGTTGGGATGATCCTGAGAGGCTACACTGCTGATCTTCACTAACTGCAGAGGGTAAGGTGGCTTCTTACCTCAACAAAAAGAGACATTTTGGCAATTGTTCTTTATTTTGTTAAAGGTCTGTCTTTACTATAAATAAATCAAGTAGTTGCAAAGACAGCTTTAATGACTGTTTCTGGATTTGAATGAGACTTGTAGTCCTTGAACGGTTCAAATTTCTTCAGAATCAGGGTCCGTAAGACTGAGACATGGAGTGTGAAGTAATCTCCAATGTTGCAGGGACAGTGGCTTTAGAAAGAGCTAAACAGAAATTTTGCACCTGATACAGAACCACAAAGACCCAGCTAGAGTTAAATACCCTCTTTTAGAGAAAATAGAAGGCTATCATTAAACTAGATCCAAACTAAGGATTGTGACTTTACTGTTCCACCTAGGACCTCAACAAAAATGCAGCTGCTTTTGTTGGCATATATTGTGATATAGAATTAAAGCAACAGCAT
Organism: Anser cygnoides; assembly: GCF_040182565.1. Taxonomy (NCBI): domain Eukaryota; kingdom Metazoa; phylum Chordata; class Aves; order Anseriformes; family Anatidae; genus Anser; species Anser cygnoides. The sequence goes on from NC_089873.1 coordinate 28,110,462, forward strand.
CCAATGCGTGTTACAGCCAGGATATTCTGGGGCTTGGGCCTAAGGCCTAGGTCTTAGGTAATGTTCTGAAATTTCAAAACTGTCTCTGGGAATCTACCTCGCATTTCCAAAAATGAGTGAAGGCACATATACATTTAGCACAAACTGATTTTTAGGGAAAAGAGGATTGTTCCGAATAAAACAGAATACAAAACCTTACATCAATGTGAGGAAAAAATCATCTGTCATCTTAGAACCAGAGCATGTAATAGACAATCTGCTGCAAGCCCTCTGTCACTTCCCCTGAATTTAAATTCAAATGGAAAATAGAACAATGTTATCCTTTTTTTTTTTTCCTACATAAAGACTTCTTTCTACTCACAACAAAAATAAGAAAAGATGGTTATTACATGTATTACTTCTGTAATTTTAATCTACACTTTCCATTTGTTCTTCCATATCTAGAGGACTATTGTATGTCCAGTGGCTTCAACATATATACCACTTAACATATAATGCAAGAAACATACATCATGCCAAAATCATTTAGTTTTTATTACAACTTTTTCCTTCCAATTTTCTACTTATAATGAGTGCATAAAAGACCCCTTTTCACCCTATTGTTTTTAGACTAAAAGCCACTTTATTCTTAATAAAAGGAATAATAAGTGCCAGTTGTAAAATACTCTGTCAATCACTTCAGCACTTACAATTGTGTAACACCTTTCTTTAGGACCTCTTAGAGTGCTTTAGAAAAGATAAAAACAAATAAAATAAAATTACAATTACATTTAAATGCAGAATTAAACTAATCAGTTTTAGATCACTTGAATTTTGTTACTAAAGGTTGAAAAGAGACAATGTGCCTCTGAACACCCTGCAAGGAGTTGAAAGCTGCAGTAGCCTTGTCCATGCTGATTTTCAAATGAGCAGAAGACCCTCATTAAAAGCAGGCTGAATTGCAGCAGAAAATATCTTCTTTTGCCTTGATTTCCCATATCTGATGTTCTTCAACTTACATTATACTTTTTTTTTTTTTTTTCCCGTCCGTATATTGTTTCCTCCATGTGCACTGGTGGTAGTGGAAAAATATTTCCTGAGATAAAAAGACAAAATTGGGATCTTTCAATGAATCCTATATTCAGGATAATTGGGAGGGATGAGGAGTGAAAACTAGGTGGGATGTAATCTAAGCATGCTGTGACCATGCTTAGCTTGTGTGCTATGGATATTTAATTTAGGTTTTGCAATGACTATGGTTTGTGGCTTCAGACAAACAAAGAAAGCTTCAGAATATATGTTATCCAGTGACGGAAAATGCTGTCTCCATTTACAGTTACCTTTACAGTTACTTTTACAGACAAACACATTTGAGACACCTAGGTTAGATACCTATAAGGAAGCGTTCCCATGTCTTTTTTCAAAAATGACCAGTACAGTTGCCTTTCTCGTATTCTGTCCTGTGGGTCCTCAGAAAGGCATATGTCAATAGTTTGTGATGTTCTTACCTTATTCTGCGGTTAGTTTTGGTAACAGAAGTCTCATTACGAGGAGACCACAAGCAATAGGTTTATGAAACTATTTGTAGTAAAGAAAAGGTGACTAAACATAGTCTTATAGGTGATGAAGCTACTCTGTGTTTATGTAACAGTGAAAGTATTTTATTTTTACTAGCAGACAAATGTAACAGCTCATTGAGATACATTTCTTTCTTCTCTTAGGACTCTTCTAGATGACAAAGAAATGAAGATCAACTTAATTTAATGAACCCAGTGAAAGATATTATACCCATATGCTTTCTAATGCCTTAAAGTTCAACAAGTCCGAGGGGAGTTTTTCAGTGTTCTTTGGATGAAACTCACAAAATACTAAGGAAAGTTATTAAGAGGCATGCACTGCTGGTAAAGAAAGAAGCCATCTAGTCACATCCCATGATTCAGCTCATGCAATGCCTATTGTATGGCTGATCACCTGCAGTGAGCATAAATAAATAGGGAGATGTCAATAGGAGATGACGGTATTTGGAGGAGGAATGATCCCAATATATTAGCAACCAAATATTAGAGACAAAGAGAGTGCAGTCCAGTTGACTCATACCTCTTGCTTTGTGCCATCTGAGATGCCCTGGGACATCCTGTCTCAAATGAACTTTTCAAAATAGCACAGGTCTTCAAAATAGCATAATTTGTTCAGAGTATTTGCCTGCCCTGTAAGGACATCTCAAAATATCTCAAAAAGCAGTTGATCTCCATATTTAGCTAATGGAATATATCTGGAGATGCATGGGAATTTCTACCTGTAGGCATCTACATTAAATTGTTCTGTTTATATATCTTGAGGACACCTTAAGGGCTTGACTCAGTTTCATAAGCAGTTGTCTAGTGCCATTTGAGGGTCCTTAGAGGGCAGATGTGACATGGTAGATCTATGTCCTTCTGCAGCCAACTGATGGAGGACAGGCAGTTTCAGATGGCACTAGTTGCTTATATATATCCAACTGAAAATAAAATAATAATAATAAAAAAAATCTACATCTCTGTAGATTATGATGGCAGCCTAGAAACCTAGCTTTCATACTGTAAGCAACTGAATGCTGATTTAGGTGTCCTAATCTGAAAAAGAGTAAGACTCCCAGTAGCAAAGACAGCACTATCAGGAAGAGAGGGCAGTGTGCTGGAGGTACATCCACGTGCGCCCTTCTGACACATGGGATGTGACCTGTCGGTGTTGCTGACAGGACCTTCTTCAACAGCTCCTCCTCTCCTCAGCTGCACAGTCTCATTCCCACATCATAACCTCTGCTGTGCCAGTACAGCCAGTTGTGGGGCTCTGAAGTAAATCAGAAAGGGAACTGATCCATTTCTGGTGGGTCATTTTTCACTGGGACCAGGTTCCCGAGACTGTTCACCATGCAGCTGCACAAACAGTGGTGCCAGTACAGGGAAGGGGGGGTGTAGGAAGGAGCAAATGGGAGGTGGACAGCAGGAACCAAGTCTAAGTAGGCTTAAGCAGCTCTGCTGCTGAATGTGTAACCACAGCCTCAGTGGCTCTCTGATCACGCCTCTGCTCTAAATGATTTCCTTTTGAAACTTTCCTTTTGCCTGTTTACCTACTGAGGCAGATCAGTCACTTGGCACCTATATTTGCTTCCTGCATTTCTGCTTCTGTTTTTTCTCATGATCAGTGACTGAAAAGTAACATTACGCTGGCAGCAATAAAATATTGTCACTGGAATTCCTCCAAAAAGAGCCAGTCAGTGCTCTTTATTCAGCATATGCTGGGGGGTTGCTGTTCTTTGCCATCTTTTGTTTCCTTCAGACAATTGGTGATTAAGGGAGCTGTTGCATGGGGTGTGCACTCTCTCCCCATTATAAAGTTTGAGCATGGGGATGAAATCAACTTCTTTCTTCCATGTAAGTGGGCTCATCGTGTCATCAGTTCATTTTCATTGTTTCCTTTGGCTTCTAAAACAGACTAATTTTCCATGGAGACATAGTCAGCCCATAGGAAGATGCGAATTAATTTATGACTCATTGTAATAAAGCACTTGAAAACATATACAGGACTCCCAGTGCAGAAGTCAAAGAGATTTAAACACATGCTTAAAAGTAAGCATCCACTTCATTCCTTTGTAAACAGGACCTTCATGGAAAACACTAATGCCCACATTTATTCAGCATCAGTGCATCAACATTTTAATTCTTTCAGATATTGTTTATACAAAAATGTGATATCAAAACTTGTTTCAAAACTTAATGAACTACAGCAGATGAGGAAGAAAAATTTCCCACTGAAATATTTTATGTCTTTAAAGTGGGGTAATAAGTCCTCTAGAATCTCTTTAGCCAGTAAAAAGGTTTAAAAATCCACTGTTTATGAACAGTTTTTTTTAGATTGCAATATTCCTAATAAATTAATGTTTACTATTCCAAAAATACGTTAGAGGTATCAGTGTACACATCTTAAAAGTATTCAGCGTGCAAGCTAATCATCTGTTCATGTTTAAATGATACATTTCTCTACTTCATGTACAGCAATCTTCATGTTGGACTCTTTGTATTAAACAAAGGAGGAAAAAGCTGGTGAGAAAAGTCAGCTAGTGGAGAAGATAAGAAATGACTTGAAAAAGAAAAGAAAAATATATGTGATACAGAAATGAAAAATCATAATAAAAGCATAAAAAAAACCTACCCTCAAACCCCAAACCCTGGGATACATATTACAGCAAAGAGCCAACATAATACTTTAAAGATGCATCTGCACTGTTTTGAACATAAAGACGTAAAAGATTATTTTCTTTTAAAAAATACTATATCAAATTTGTAATTCTATACAACTTCACAGCATTAAGTAAAATTTTTAAAACTTAAAACATGCTATTTTTATTAATGGTCCATTTTAAAACCACCAAACATTTTGATGTCAATTACTAAAACAAGGTTTAACGCTGTCAGAAAGCATTACTGCTAAAAACAGTCATCTTCTCGGTGTTTTTGTCTGCAAAGCATTACAGTTTATAAAACAATTTTAACTTGGAATACGTAAGACTCTATATGAAAGTTTCCATATGTTAAAAATTTTATTTGTGTGTTTGATTTTAAATTGCTTTGAAAAACAGACAGTTGAGGTTTATAGAAAGGAATCTTTCTTTTAGGAAATAAATGTCTCAAAAGTACAGGGCACCAGCAGTAAAAACATTCTTACCACAAATCAGAAACACATTGAGAAGTGTTTGTTGAGTACACCTTCTGAAACCAGAATTTGTTTCTATTTGCTGGAAAATTGAAAAATCTGTTGTATCTTGGCATGCTTGTTTGGCACTGTCCCAGGCTGTTCATGCAGCAGTGGCATTATTGTGCAATAAAGCTTTCAGGACTTGTAAAGCTTTCAAGTTTCTCTTCCATTTAATTTCTAATATGCAATGTATCTGCCAATGGTCTGCACAGAACCAACCAACACCGTTGTTTTATGAAGTGAAAAGCAAAAGTGTATATTCCATGATATTTTATTTTTAATAAAATGTGAGGTATTTTTAAGAAATGAAGACAATTAATCAGTGTCTCAGCTTCTGCATGGCACCTAGCCAGAAGCCACCAAGCAGACAGCTGAAGTTTGGAGATTGTTTTTGCAAGGCTAATTTAAGGTGAACTTAGATGGATTCAGGATTTATAAGCACTACAAAGTCTTGACTGGAGCAAAGTTCAACTAAGTAATCCACAGCTCACTCTGCAGACAAAGTGCTGCAGCCGAAACTTCCCTGTGATTTAGTCTACAGTCAATGAGAATTTTCAAAACAGGCAGAAGGACTGAGTTTCACTGTTTCACTTCAAAGGTCTCCTAATAACTGAGAGGATTATACTCTTTTAACCGGTTAAGAAGGTTAGATGATTTTGAGTGAGTGGCTTTACATCCATCAATAATTCTAAGTTGAAAGTTTAAAGATATCGTATATATGTACATCATTTAACTCCTGAAGGGTTGCAGTGCAACAATGCACCTGTTTTGAAACTGCATCCAAATTGCTAAATAAATGATAGCTGTTTTTAAACTGCTTTACTGAAGTGAAGATATTAGTAAGAATATTAATTAAAATTCTTTACTGAAACATTTAGTAAAATTAAGATCCTTTAAACTGCTTCTAAGAGACTTCCTTCTTTCCCCACTAAATAAATATATAATGCCCATTTAAGATCATTCTAATGTGAGCTGTGCACACTTTGATGTTAGTACCCTTTACCTCTAGCATGCTAATGCCATATGTATATTTTATCAAATTAGAAAGAAGTTTCAAATGCTCAGTTCCAGTGACAAAGGTACCGCTGAAGTAAAAAAGCCGAGGATTGTCAAACTAAAATGAAAAAGGTACATGCAGGAAATGGCTATAAATTTCGTCTTTTTACAGGGGAAGACAGGAAATTATACATCATAATAGTAAAAGAACTATCCTTTATCATATCAAGTGGCTCTTCTTAAGTTCTTTTTGCTCACGTTTACCATTATTAGTGCAGTCAGAGAGCCCGGTTAATAAAGAATTACTTCTGCATTATATGGTTGTACCTCAAATCTTCTGCAAAGAAGTCAGGGTAACACATGTGCTGTGAATTCTCAAAGAATGGCTGACAATTTACTGTGAGTTTTACACAGATTATATTAGTATTACCATTAACATTAGCCTATGGAACTGCCCCTAAAATAGTTTTTTTTTTTTAAAAAAAAAAACACTCCAAAAGAGACAGAGACGGAATGAAGAAGTGAAGAAAAGGCCATATAGAATTGCATATACTGTATCAAAAATCCCATTAATATTATTATTAACAATAAAAATAACCATCATTGTATTAATGTAATGCCTAGGAGTCATAATACTTTTTGAATAAAATATCAGAGACAATTGGGAAAGGTAATTACAATTTTGATTGATAGAAGGACCACCCATATCTTCTATCTGCCCAGCAAGATATAATACAAATGGACTTAATTTCTCAAATGGAAAGTTGAAGGGGTGGGAAACGAATCAAATCTGCTACGATGACTTTCAGAAATGACTGAAATACAGGAAACATTTTCTCTTGGACTGTTTTAGACAAAACTGCATCCTGCTTCCTTATCAACATAAGCAATTATCTTAATATATTCTAATATACATTATATGTGGAAAAACACTTCTGAAAAGTGGGAACTATGCTTTTAAAAATGGGAATATTAAAAATATCTGATTTTTTGTTTGTTTGTTTTTTTGCCCTTAATCTTTCATTGCTCTCAAGCTTTCCGTAGTTTACCAAAGCATTGCTGAAATAAATACAATAAAGACTGTGAGAAACAGTGTTCTGAAGCCTAACTGTGATGGGTAGAGAGAAGCCCTAGATGATTTCCACTGAACTAGCAGAGGATACAAGTCAGTGAGATTATGGAGATTTTTGCCTGATCGGATGCTCTGCAGGACTGACACCTTTCCATTTTCCAGTGTTACCTGTTATGTGTTGAAGCTTACTGTATGTTACTTGGGGCCTGCCTTTTGGGAGATGCATTTTACAATGCAGAAATTTGAAATTTGAAGTTTGAAATATTTTGATAATTAAATATGTCTCCTTCCAGAACCTTTACAGGGAATTTGAAATTTTATTTTCCTTAATGATGAGCACAAAAATAAACGTACAGAACTAAATTGCTAGTTGGGTAAATGGGGTAGGGGCAGAGAACAACAAAAACAACAGAAATAAAATTGATTGGGTGGACAAATCTGGAAGTGGTGACTTAATACACATACCTTAACGCATCATAAGTGCCACTGGATGCATTTGTTTCATTTCATTATTATTTTTCAGTTTAACCAGGACAAAAACAGCACTTTATGTATTGAGAAATCAGCTACAAAGGCTGGGTCAGTTGTTGGTCTGTGCTGAAGGATCTCTTCTGCATAGGATGCTCAATGTGGTATGACTCCTCAAGGGTGCACTTCAATCACTCCTACAGAAGGGATTTTTAGACTGGGTGAATGGGAGTCCCTGTGAGCAGCACTCATACATTTTGCCCATCAGAAGAGTGGATAATGTGTTTTTTCATATGAGATTTCTTAGGCATTCTAAAATGTTGCTTTTTTATCGGTAGGTGGTTCAGCCTGCTTGATACTGTGGCTGCTTTGTTAACCAGTGCCTGACTGCATCACACAAGTGCCATGGGTTTTGTATTATTAACACAGTCCTGCACAGTGCTAAGTAAGACATCCAGTCTGAATTGGTAATGCTGGGCACTTCATGAGACATGCTCAGCACCTTCCAGTACTGAGCCCTAAATAATGGTCTGGAATTAAAACAGCATATTAAATTTCACAGTCGTCTTCATAATCAGGTAGGGGGAAAGGTCAGGATATATCCACCAATGCCTCGATACTAGCAAAACTCTATCTATATGTATGAAAAGAAGCAAAATGTAGTTTAAGAAACGTATTTTAAAAAATTGATCTAAGGACTGTAAAAGCACTCAAAAGTCTTTTAATATGCATTCTTTTGAAAAAATGTTTCTATAAAACATAGATAGCTACGAAGAGAATGTATATAATAATTTATCTATGGCATATCAATGTGAAATGAGAAAGTTTGTCATATTTTTAATGCAAATTAAAAGGACAATCTTAATCTATGGGAGATAGATATTTCAGTCATTTCACAAGGAACTGAGATTATACCTTGGTAACTAGTCAGTGATAACTTCAGTGCTCTAAATACTGTTCTTTCCCATAAGAAATATTTTTATATTTATAATGAATAGGTAGGCAAATAATAAATTACAGGCATACAATATGCATGTTTCCTAGTATTAATGGCATGTTTTAAATTTTCTTGCATAACAGCAGTAGGATTTTTTTCATGTAATTTCTATGATGAAAATCTTGCAGTCCTTATGTAGGCAAAACTCTATTGAAACCAATAAATGTGTTCTTAAAGGAAGGTGTGCCCATCTTTTTAAATATAACTAGACCTTCATTCACTTAAACTACCTCAGTCCTCCTAGAAGATAGTAATGTTTTGTTATATAGACTCAGTTTGGAGCAAGCAGTCTTCATGTCCAATCCAGCTGTTGACTGGGACAGAATTTGACATGGCAGAATTTTTTCCAGCATGTGTAATGACAGTACAATCCTGGTCAGCCATGCATGTACTCATTTCAAGTTACTGACTAGTTACGGTTGCTAAAATGAAGTGTAGTATTTTGAGCTCTTAAGCTCTTTTCCAAATTTAATACCAGATATTAGTTCTACTGAAATTAATGAGGAATGAGAAAAAGTATCGCTACCCTTTTTGAAAAACAGATCTCAAATCTTTTTACAATGTCCATTACTTTTTTCATGGTGAACCATAAAAAAAAGAAAATCTTTAACAAGGGGCTATAAGCTTTTTCCACCCAAAATGAAATTGGTAACTACAATATATTTGAAAACCTTTGAAATGTTATGAATGTTTTTCTCTCTAATGTTTCTCTCATTCACCTGTTTCAAACACTGTGGCTGTATCATATCAGGTGAGACTGAGTGCACCTAGTGGGCTCCCTGACACTTAGGACAGCTGAGTGTTTCGTACCTGTCTTTCTCTACAAACAATCCACAAAAATTTAAAACAGAAAGAAAACCCGCTGCTGCCATTCAGCAAGAAGTCTATTACGAATCCCTAGGTGGCATGGAAAGCATTTAGACTCATTTCATTCACATGTCAGGTAAAGACTTTCATTTAGAAGTGAGATGAATGCTGAATAATGGATCTTTTGAAAAATGTAATTAAGAATTCATTAAAGCAGCCCTTAAAATAAAATCTCCAAAATGCAATGCATGTATATATTCTCCGTCTAATGTACCAGAGTCAAATGAATGAATGGAACATAATATAATACTGATGTTTACAAAATTCTAACATTTAAATTAGATGAACTCTCAGTATAATACAATATATAATTTTTAATGGCTTCTGAGTAGGAACAATTAAGATTCTTGAATCTTGAGATTGGTGTCCTTGCTAAGAGTAAAATGAAAGTATCCAAACTAATAGTGTCTCTAAGTCTGGCTTTTGCAATACACATTTACTTGGAAATCTTGACTCAGCTGAAGTCTACTGAAACTCTCACACTTTGTTTCCTTCAACATTTATATGACTAGTTTAAGAAAACATGGATAAAAAAAGATAAAAGCTGATATGGTCTTGTTCCCCAACTTTCTGATCTCTAGCAAAGCTGCTCTCTCCGGTGAAATGTCTTCCAAGGCTGTCTCTATAAGCCACTTACCCCATCCAGTCACTGAGGACATCTTTATCTTAACTTCATACCAAACTGGACTGTGCCAGAATGTGTTCTGAAGATGCAATTCAAACAGGCACTGAGCTATCCACCCAGCATCCATCGAGGGACTGCCTAACTAGGAAAAAAAAGTGATACAGGTGCTCTGGGAATGTGTTCCCCACTCCTGTCAGTGAGAAATCTGGGGCAAGAACTGCAAAGTGCAGAACCATCCTTGCTGAAGTTAGACTTCCTGTATCATCCCCCAACTGGTCCATCAGGAGGACAATATCGAGAATCAGGATTTTGAAGTAAAGTCTTAGCTTTTTTTCATGCTTAGCTTGAATTTAACGATTAACTTGGACTATTAGAGGGTAAAGACTTGATCCAATTTGTGCAGGTGGTTATGTGCAGAGGGACAGGGCTGGTTTCATGGGTCTTGACCTCTGGCATTCAAGAATAGGAGTGTCAAGGAAAAGATACATTTTTAAGGATTTAATGATGACAGAAGCCCTTGATTATGCATAAGTGACTGAAATCAGACTGAAAGTTAAATGTCTGACTAAGAATCTAAGCACACAAGACATTTATGTCACTGTTGAATGGCTTAGACTACATGCCTAGGTTTTACACAGCCAGAGTTAGTTAAGATGAATTTCATTTAGGTTTTCTTCAAATAAGAAAAAACAAACAAAACAAAACAAAACAAAAGGTAATGAGTGAATTGAAAAAGCTGTTATGTTGACAGAAACAATAATAAACCTAGAAAAAAAAATAGGAAGGGTAAGTGCCTTGACTTCATTTAAGGTTATCTGTTAATTTATGTAAATGCCCTTCTGGTACTCATATCATTTTTTTTTTTTTTTTGGTAGAAAATGTAGTTTATAGAAAGTAGGGGTTGGTAAGTCCAGGATGTCTTAATTCTCCTGTTCTCTGTTATAGCTGTTTGGCACGACATTGGAGATCCTCAAGAACTCAAAGAATATTGCCCTGCATTTTAAGAGTGAAGTATTATGACCCATCAGATGTTTTCACCTGTTCTCAAGCCCAGTTTTGATCATTTGTCTTTACTGTCCCACAATAAGAACACAATCACAGTTGTAGAGGCCTCAGACAACAGAGGTGGTGGCAATCCCTTACCTTATCTCTTTTCTCCTTACAGAAACATATGCAGAGATGCAGGAGCCAAATCCATTCTGTCATCAGTACTTGTAGTGAAGCTGAATGAAAAACCTCCCATTTCAGCAACCTCTGGCAATTTTATCCATCAAGTTTCTCAGACTTGAAAAGCATGGTCTCTATACAGAGGTCACCCAGGAAGCAGGATGGGAAAAAGAACAAAACAGACTTCATTTCAACAGCCCATGGCAGGAAACCTATTTAAGAGTCAAAATTGATAAACAGAGATTTTATCACACTTGTTGCTAGACAGGGCTGAGAGGTTTCAAGTACACAAATCATTTTCTGTGCCTTCCAAAAAAAAAACCAACAAAAAAAAAAAAAAAAACAAATAAAACTAACTTCAGTTGACATTATTACTGGACAGCTTTACCTTATATGTGAATATGTGGCTTCCTGAATGTTTTTAAAAAGTTCACTCAGTTGTTTGTGAAGAAGATGGCTGTCATTCACAGGATGCAGAACAATGGAAATCCTCAGCTGATGTGCTGGTGCATGAAGCCTCTTGAACTTAACTTTCCTCCAGACCATTAAGTTATTCCATGTATCTGCTGACTGTGTTTAGCACTGACCCCCAAATTTAACATAATCTATTTTATCCACTTTGCAAGAGACTAGGAGTGCTCACAGAAATGACAATGACATCTCAGTTGATTAGTGAAAATTTCCAGCAGTCACTTTTAAAGTACTTTAACTCAGTGGCTTGCAATTATCAAGCCATGTTCAGGTTTTCAGTCTGCGCAGCCACTCACTGAACTTCTCTTTACCCCTACTTCTTTACTAATGGAGCAAGTTAGCATACTGTAATGCTAAATTCAGTATATTTCATAAAGCATTTTATGAAGTTATTCTGAGAGAAGTTACTACAGAGGCAGTGGAAAGTGTTTTTACTGCAGTGTCTCTTCCAGTGGGCAGAACAATCGTTCACTGAGAAATTTGAGGGGAGGATCAGAAGTGTCAGAAGGAAAGTAGACAGCTGCCAACACAACCACTTCCAAATTGCTCTTCTAAGTAAGACAAAGCAGGTCATTTCTTTAAATCATTCCTCTCACAGAGAAGTCTCTGCCATTGCTATATAAGAACCTTAAGGTTATTGCTTTGCTGTTTGGGAACCTACAGAGCCTTCAGCTCAGACCACATGGGCCTAATGGATGATTCTGCCCTGAAGGGGAAAGTCCGTAGTTTCATTAGGAAACTAGAAAAAAATGCTGTATTCAATGGCAGTCCCCTGATGTCACTTGTAGTTAATCAATTGCCATATGTGCCAATCAGGGTAGGTTGAGCTACAGGCAACTCTTTTTATTTATGGCTAAGAGACTGGGAATAGCCTATGCAGCTGGGAAGCCAAACAGACCTAAGGATTTTCCACAAGCAGGCAGTCAAGGAGGCAATTTATTGAGGGAGAGACCCCAGAGCAAGAAATTAAAAAAAATAATAAAATAAGGCAGTGATATGTTTTACATTACAGATTTTCTCTTGGTATGGGTATCAGCTTTTGAATATTTCAGTAACGTTACATCTCATCTCTCATCTACATATCCATTGAGAAGTGTTCAGCAGAAATTGCCCTTTGTTCTGCAGCACAGAATTAAACTGACTTGCAACTCACTGCCATACTTGGGTCCTGAAAACTAAATATGCTTTGTGATGATTTTAGAATGGCCTAATCTTTACTCTTGTCAAACTAAACTGCAGGATTATCATATGAAACTTTTTCAAATGTCCAGGTTAATCACACATGACAATCAATCTTTTATTCTAACCAATAGGGACAATCTGTTTTATGCACTTTTGAGGGTAAAGGGGTTATTTAGCTGTTGAATTCTATGGTTTGTGACACTTGTTTTGAATTGCACATCATCTTGTCCTGGGAAACCACTAAAAATGAGACATGGTGCTGTATCCTCCAGACGCATCTACATTTCCCTTCTTCTCTGTGTGCATCTTTGTCTGTATTTGTGTTTATATATCATATCTATATAAAGATTGTCTTCTTGCCTGTTTACTCATCTAGGCACTAGGGAGTATACAACACACTTGACATTGGCTTGATGTGGTGATACAGAATAAGTTAGAGCCAAAAGTTAACATCCAGAAAGAGTCACTACCAGCTGTTCATTCCAGCAGTCATAACAAGCAAACTGTCAATTGCAAATATATAGGGTAAATGTTGTTTGTATTTTAAATTGATTTTACTTTAGAAATACGTGTAACTGTTCCCAACATTAAATTAACAGGGTTCTGCATAGACAACTAGTTTTCTATATACTAAAGGATGGATCTTTAACTTTTAGGTTATATTCACAGTTACTGTTAAGAAAATATTAAAATAATGGTGGGAACAGTTCCCCATGTTTCTAAAGTAAGAAGGGCTGCTTTAATTCCCCAGTAGCCCAGATTCTTCTTCCACAGCTCTGTAGCCTACATTACAGGAGACTGCCTGGTTTGGCCAAATCACAGCTTGAATGCTTCTGAAAAGAGACTGAGGACAGAAGATAGACATATATATATATGTAAATATATGCATTACTTGCTGTATACATATGTTTTAAAGAATAATCTGCACATTGGCTGTTAGATTTCTATTTTTCCTTTATTTATATATATGCTATAAATATATGTTAATTTATGCTCAGCAAAGCAATGAAACCCATACCCATCTTTAAATTGTCTGTCCTGTGCAGGATACTTCTACCTTGGTACAGTTTAGAAATAATTGGCATTAGTGGATCATCCCATGCTAAGGTCTATTTCATCTGCATAAATAGTGGTATATTTAAAGATTCAGACCAACACGTCATTTAAGTAAGAATGGCTATATGAACATGTGAATAGTCCCATCATGAGAACAAATGATTTCAACATTAATGTCTCTGCAAGTGCTCCCAGTTCATTGAGACAAGGATTCACATATCACAATATCACAACAGAGGTAGCTGAACTTCCACTAGATAATTAATACTTCTGTAAAAAATAAAATAAAATATGGACTACATTTAAGGCCATTTTGCTCTCACACGGAGAATATGCTTTTACATTGGGGAGGTTGGTCTATTGCAGCAAGGTCCTTGAAAAACAAATGAAGAAATACTTGCTGTACTTTACATGGTAAGTATTGCCAAGGAGACAAAATGGTTTTCCTTGTACATTTCAGCCTTGTGTTAGGCTAAAAACCATAAAAGTCTTACAAAACACTGCAATTCCTCCTTTTTTTTTTCTTTTTTTTTTTTTTTCTTCCCCATAACCTCATTTTCTACCCCTTCCTCATTTCTCACTTGTTGAAAGGAAAATACAAAAGAAATGTTCATATAGACAACCAGTAGGATGCCAGAAAGGGCCTTTTTCAGTCAGAAATGGTGTGGTGCCCTCTGGATAATCAATTGTCCCTGCAACACTTTAGGATTTTTCATGCACTGAGATGCAAACTGAGCAATTTCTTCTTTTTTTTTTTTTCCCTATCTAGTTTGTTAATACTGGGTAGGCAATTGGACAGTGGGGCCTCCTCATTCTTGGCACTATTTCAAACACAACTTGAAATGCCCTGACAGCAGTTCTTCTTACAAAGTAACGTTAAGGTTGTGACATGGGCCAACAAAAGGCTGACACACTGTCGTTAGCTTACCCTGTTGTGCTTAGGTAATGGTGGAGCCTCAGATCTGCGTGTGATGTTAGCATTATATGTTCTTCAATAACAAGGCACCAGAGGATGAATTGAATGCAGAATGTCATCTTTAACTTTGAATTTCCAAGTTTAGGCTGGCTTCTTTCTTTAGAATAAGGACTTACTCTGCATTAATTATACAAAACCATTGATAGTAAATATATTAGTTTCTCAGAGGTGGTTAGTATTTAAGTGCAATATTTTCAAAATAAAAATGTTTCATAAAAGCACAGTACTAAAGTCACTGAAGTGTTCTTTTACATAGTTATCCTGATGTATTAAAAATCCTGGCCATGAGCTGGCATTCACAATCACATTTCCCACCTGTCCAGCAGTGTTCAAAACTGGGATTTTGTTTGAAATACATTTCTGGTTTTAACTACCCAAAACCACACTATAAATTGTTTCCCTTATAAATTTCATGGGACAGTTAATCCAGATCTGGAATTTTTGGGTTGTGTTTCAACACAGCCATGGTAATATAATAAAAACAATTAGATGGAGTACAGCACAAGTAATACCCTCATATTTTTGTAAAATTGGCTAATATCAATCACTGTGTAAACCACTCCTGCCTGTTAATGCTTAGCAGTTTCCAGTGTCTGTAAAAAGAGAACTCACATGTTTCTTTGTAATGCCAAAGAAAAATTGGCTCCTCAAAGATAACATATTCCGTATTTTTACACTCTCTAGTTACTTTAAATCAAAGTATTAACTGTGCTTCTCTTCTTACATTCACTGTGTTAGTATGTTAAGTTTCTTTCCCCCCCCCAAAAAATCTTTAACTCTGTTATTTTTATGTGCTTATATAAACATGCTCAAGAAATGCAATTTTGCAAGCTTTTAGCTGAGCTGATTTCTTTGAGACTAGAATCATATATAGACTTAAATTTTCTGGATCAGGTAATGATAGCTAAACATAGCACACCCGCATGTTGTTTTTCAAAAAGGGGAAGAATGCCATTCATTTCACTGCCTGGTCTTTGGTGATTTAATAGTCATTTGAGGTCCTGTGTCTGGGAAGAAAAAGCTCAAATCTTTCAGAATCACTTTCCTGGAACCTTCCTTTCTTCTTGTGTTAACATTACATTATATGAATGAGGTATAAGCTTTAATTCCTGTAGTAGGTACTCATTGTTCAGAAAGTTTGCAGGCAGAACAAGTGAAATTTGCTTTGTGAGCTCCCTGTGGGAACCAAATGACAAGCTCTGTCTTCTCCATAAGAGGAAATAGCTGACATGATATTATCCAGTGCCTGAGACAACAATTTTCACCCTTACCTTTTATCTCTTTACCTCTTCCTCGGAAATCTTGGCCAATCTGTAGCAAGCATCTTTCATCTGTGACTCTTGATCCTAAAGCAGTTGAGAATAAATGCTTTTAAAAAGAATTTAGCAGAGTATCCTGTAGGATTAGGTCCTTTAAGATAGGGTCATCCTGGAGAAGGTGAGGGAATTTTCCTTTTCCCCAGGAGAGAAGAAGTTAGGTTGGAATTTGACAAATGTTGACATCTACATCTGTGCAAGTCCTTTTTGGCTGCCTTTATAGTCAGTGGAGAGAAACTGGCACTTCTGGGGTGCAATTAATGTCATCCTTAGGTAGAAGTCTAATATAAGTCAGATGAATTCTGCCCTTCCATTGCCTCCTGGGACAAGTTCAGATTAATTCAGATCCCACTTGAAGTTAGATGGATAACTTCCACCTTTAAAGTTATATAGTCTGCGCTAAAAACACTAGTGTAAGTAAGGACTTCTGAATTCATCAGAGATGAAAACTTTGCAAGGATTCTTATTCTGCATGTAAATAAAATTGAGGTCACATAAATTACAGCTTTTAACAGTACCAGTATTCATAAATATTGTCTCACATAACTTGCCCCCCCTCAGGTAACTGAGACAATATCAGACATGGAAGCGCTGGCTAATCAGAAACACAGGGGTTATTAATGTATATGGAGCATATCACAGAGGTCTGGGGAAAAGGACTTACTGGGAAAAAGAAAATTAAAGGAAAAAAAAGAGAGAGATGGTCTCCCTTCATCATATTCATAGTTTTTTATAATAATCTCTGTTGTAGCATAGAGTCCGGCTTGTTTGTTTTAGAAATAACCCCTTTTTTTGTGTGTAAGAAAATATATTAAGTATTCTAAAACTGATTCTTTTTCTTCTCCGTGTAGCTGAGAGTCAGGGGTCAAATTCTCAACTGCTGTAATCCCCACTAGAGTTATTCTCATTCATTATTGAAATGGGCTTGATCCTGGGCTCATGTAAACTGGCACAGCAGTACTGAAGTCAGGGGAAATGTGTCAATTTTTTTTTAGTAGATGAAAACATAGTCCTTGAAATGCAGTAATTTTAACTAAGCTGAATGCTGCAGGCCAAATTATTTTTAGTATTTAGCAATGTCTGGCTTTTCCTTTACTAATCTATATTATCACCATTCAGTGTACCTAAAAAGAAAAATCCCTGCAGTAGTGTTATATTAGCAAGTGGCAAAAAAAAACAGCCTCATTGCTTGGTTTCACTCTTTGCCCAAAATTATTTATATACTACTCTGAGGATGATATTTTGCCATACAAAACATCTCTTTTGTTTAGTAACAGCAGCAGATTCCATGACACCATTTATTTTTTTTTTTGTCTTTTTTAACAGTAAAAGGCACTATGGTGTGCAGAGCATCCCAGTGGAATAATGCACTGGTGCAGAGGAGCACTAAATCAAATGATAAATTGAGTGTAACATCGATTATGTTAGCTATGCATAGAAATATATACATTTGATGGTCATTATGACATGTGAATGTTCAAGATGAAAAGTGAAAAATACATTTCAAGTTCTGCATATGTGAAAAACTGACAATGATCTGTAATTTGCGTCTAGCATTAAATTCTATAAATCTGCTGGTGTTTTCAGCATTGAAAGCCTGATTCTAAATGGAAAGGTCATTATCATTATTAAGTTTTATAAGAAAATCAGTACGTGTACTAGTATCTATTTAATAACTGAGACATCATGAATGTCAGACTTAACACACTTTGCTGGGTGCTAATAACTCTTTAAGTGTACCCTTGACTTGAGTCGAAGGCAGTATTGAAATTTTTATATTATCTGAACTGCCTGGTAGCATTTAAAAGTACTTCCATAATAGCCAGGTAAAAATATAGTGACTTTACACAACTTTACCTAATTTTGCTCCTGTTTTAAAGGTTAAGCTAAACTCCTTGCAGCCCCCTTGCATAAGAACTGGATGTGCAGGCAGCTGAGTCACAATGGACCTGTCCTACTTAACTATTCCTTCAATTTTATTGGAGTATATTGTGCTTCCTGAAAAAAAGTATGTGTCAGTAATGACAACAAAATGGAGCCTTTTGTACCCAAAATAAGTGCCTGGCAAAACAATATTTGCATCAGTGTCAAAATTGCTTTTTGAAATGTCTTGGTGGAATGGTGCTGTCTCAATATAAAATATGTATTTATTCAGCATTTTTTAAACTTTTGTAATTCCCACATTATATTATCTCTAATTCAAGTCCAGTGATAAATTGATGCAGCTTGTTTCTTTTTCTATTATATATTTAAATTAAAAATTGGAAGATGTAGTTTCTCTTAATGAGTTTTATAGGGGTCTTTTAGTATTCTGTCCCTAGGCGAGTTCCTTACTTGATGTGAAGTCCTCATAAGAGGTGCTTGTGCACTTGATTAATTCATAAATGGTGTTGAGGGATGTATATTTGCACAACTCTTGTTAAATCACAGAAGTTTGCTATTTTTCTGTAGGATGTATTGCAAATTGTGTCACCCATATTATGCACCCAATCTCATACAACACTACAAGTCCCAAATTTTCTAAGTATTCTCATCTATGCCACTTCCTTTTCCTGTGGTAAAGGTTAACCTTGGCTACATTTATATTGGTTCTGAAGTAAAATAAGCAGACAAACAGAGTATACAGTTGGCTGAAAAAATAAGATTAACAAAAGCACATGACTAGCCAAAAATATCAGAAAGTTTCATACTACTGAAGAGGGCTTTCAGCAACTAATACAAATTTGATACTGACCTACATATGATACAATTAATGTATCTGTAGAATTTTACTCAAAATTTGGGATGGGAGGCTGGCTAGTTAGGATTGTCTGTGAAGGTTGCAATAGTGTTTCCTAACTGGTAAAATGTAAATCTACTAGAAGAATCAGCAGTGAGTACAAATCCAGAAGTTTCTTCCAACTAGTAGGACTGGACTAGTAGTGTTGTTTTAATGAAGACAGGGGCACCAATTGCTTATCAACATCAGTTGTGTATTCACAGTTAAGAAACTGCTTTAACAGTTCCCTTTAGGGAAGGGAACAGAAATGGATGAAACCACTGCCATGATACAGACCCCTGACAGCCAGACAGCTGTTGTCTACATACTGCAATATGAAACTGGACCTCATGCATTTCTGTGCAAATAAGATGACAATTGTTAACTGTTTTGCTAAATACGCGTCCATTTGAAAGATGTAACTTGTTCCACTTAATTTTTTAGTAGTGATACTACAGCAGGAGCTTTGGTGCCCTCTGTGAGTGCAAAAGCATAAAAACAAATGGATATATTTTTTTTCCTCTAAGTATGTGGGCCTTCAAATTTCATTTAATTCAGAAACCAACAGAAAATATCTGA
Source organism: Anser cygnoides (assembly GCF_040182565.1). NCBI lineage: Eukaryota > Metazoa > Chordata > Aves > Anseriformes > Anatidae > Anser > Anser cygnoides. Next base: position 28,129,705 of record NC_089873.1, read on the forward strand.
CTCTGTAAGTTTGCGCCCAAAGATTTTTACCTCAGAGAAGGATACCTGAGGTTCTCACTCTTCATCTGCACAGTAAGTCCACTTTATGTAATTTATTTATTTATTTATTTTTTCTGGTGGGAGTGGGGGAGGAGGGAATGCATAAATGATCCTTAAGGAGCAAAAAAGAAAGAGGAGTTTCTGGGATGATTACTAGTTATATTATGCATTTTATTTTCTGGCTATTCACTTCTCTTGATGTTATTAAAGGACAGAGAATTCAAGAAAATATGGCAGCACCCCAGTGGTATTTAAATGAAAGACAGAAGCTTAGCATGGCCAAGACTTCAAGTCCTTATGTACCAATGGCTAAGACTACCTTGGAAGTATATTTCCACATTGCACCATTTTTCTCTCTTTACTTTTGTGCTTAAAATATTTGAGTTTGAACTTGGTTTTAATCTGTGCTGATTTTCTATTCCTGGTCTAAATATGGACAAAAGCTTGGTTGTAATTTGCACTGAAAAAGTTAAAAAAAAAAAAAAAAAAAAAGTCCCCCCCCAAAACAAACAAAACAACAACAAACCAACCATTAGATACTTTACCTCAAAGATGAAATATATAAGCAAGATGATCAGTTAATTTATTAGTAAAAAAAAAAAGAGAGACAAAATTGGTAAATGGAATTGAAATAGTTCCAGCTTCTTGTGTCTTATGTCAGAAAATGTGAAAGCTGGCTAAATTGTAGAGGCTACATTCAGGTGAAGTCTAAAGGATGGGCCTAACTTTGAGCTCATGAACAGCTGCATTCACTCAGGTGAGACTGCTCAATTGCTCAGAGACATGTGTGTGAATAAGGTACTTCACCAAATCAAGGCCATTGTGCAAGAAGAATGCAGTGTCAGTGTATAACAACCATGCTCCCCAGGAAGGAACTTTTTTATGTGAAAAAGAAGTGTTACTACAGAGGCTGCGTATGATAGGGCTGTGCTGTGTTCTTTGTTTCAACCCACTAGGGTGCTGTCTTTTCCCATATTATTATTATTGCATGCTCTGCAGTAATTTAACATCTCAGAAAGCTAATAGTTCTCCTTAAATTGTAGCCTGCATACCATTACTGTTAGTTGCAGGAGAGTGCAAAGTCTATTTGCACACTATACATCCTATAATTTTTTTTTCTTTGCAAATCAAAGAACATCGGTGGAAAATAGTTTATGCCCAATGTCTCAGAAGTACTGGATCAAGTTCAGCCTCTGAGGTATGCAAAAAAATCTCTTTGCAATTGTTGGGTGATGCTTCTGCTTATATCAGTAATGAGATACCAAATATAGTCTATTGCATAAATAGCACCATAGATACTTCAAAAAGGGGCAGAGCACAGTCCCTATTGCATCTGCTTTGTGCTACCTCAATAGTATAAAGAAACTTAAAGCTCCTTTGTGTAAAAGTATATACAATGAAGTGTATCTGGTACAACACTGACAGTTTTATACCCCCTTCAGAAAACAGAGTTTAATAGGGGAAATGGGCAAAGATACTATTTTACAGCCTTTTTAGAGCTACCGTAGTACAGTTTAGTTGTAAGGGCATGTGTGGAAAGGTATACTGTGGACTCCCAAAGGGAGCTTACAGCTAGCTGCTTTTACACAGAGTAACCAGATCACTTGGCCTGTGATTTGAGGGGGCTCCAGTTGTACATGTCCAGACAGTGCAGCAGGGGCCGTGTGCCCTGACACTTGCTTTGGTTCCTCTGCTAATACCATCTGACAAGGTGCCCTGGGGGTGGCTGCTGGGATGCTGGATGTTGCCGTACTCTTGAATGGTCAAGCTTCAGTTTTACGAGTCATCAGACGGACGGAAGATTAAGCCAAACGCAACAAGACCTGCACTTAGCAAAATTAAAAGGAGCTGACATCCTGTTTAACTGCTTTCACAGAGATCCAACAGAGAAATGAACACAAATTAGGAACTTCTAGGACAAAAACGAAACTATGGTCTCTATACTGACAGAATCAGGACGTGATCCTGCTCTAAATTTCCATGAAAACTTCTACAAAGTGTAGAAGTGTAATACTGAATGATTATTTGCATTACAGGACAGGCCTGACATGAATACCAAGTAATAAAGACTGATGGACAAGAGATGGCTTCAATGACTGCTCAGACCAGTTGCCCTGGTGCTTTAATCTGGGATCAGCACATGAAGAGCTGTACTTAAATGTGAGCTATGTTTCTGTAGAGCTGTAGAATTTACTGTGTGGTCTATATGCCACTGGCAGGAAAAAAAAATAAAAAATCTCATATCCTGAGTTTCAGTGGTCTTCCAGACATGGCCACAGCCTATATTCCAGACTAATTTGTCAGCTGTATACTGAACATCTTAACATACTCCTGAGATGTCCTTGAAATAAAAGCCACATCATAACTTTTATGGTGAATTTTGCTGCCATAGCTAAACTTCTTCTAGTACTTGTAGTTAGGGTGCATTCAGGTTATTAATTTAGTGTGTTGTGAAGGGTAAGTTTGTTATGCACTGGGGATACTGTTGGTACACTCAGAGCAGTTTCCCTCCTAGTGGAACCAAAGCAGAAACAATGCATGGGGGCAGTCCTCTAACATGCCCCATTGTAACGTTCACAAAAGATCTTCCAGCATTTAACTCCCTGTACATGCAATGTGTGCCTGGGACAGGCAAATGGCCTGATTGTCATTGCCAGTAAAGGTATTATGTGGTCACAGGGTCCTTGGACCAGAATACATCTTGGTAAATCAACGCCTAGAACTTTACTCTCTGCACCACACCATATGGCAATGTGGGTATGTCCATAAAGCTGTTTCAAGTTACTCTGCACTTCAGCTTGCAGTGTGATTGAGTATGGGAATGGACTGGCAGTTACTGTCTCTAATCATTGCTGTTATATCACCTCTGCATCCAATAAACAAGTGCTTCCTCTTGGGAGAAGATATCCCTTTCCAGCTATCCTTTCCTACACTGCCAAGCTAGACAAACTTCCTGGTGATGAAGGATGCCTACCTTTGTTCATTCTCACTGGCTAGTCCCTACTGATTAAGATATGGTGATTTAGTCTCAAACGCCATTAATATTTTATATGTGACAGAGCAAGGCAATGTGGCAATGTTAAAATATAAAAATAGTGTGGAGCAAAAGGAGCAAATCTCCAGAATAAAAACAGCTGGTTCTGAGGACCTAAATTCTTCACCATAGACACCTGTTTATTTTTCACTTCATATTATCCCTTGTTTGATCCCATGGGTTGAATGCTCATTTGTGGCTGGAGAACATTAGGTATGCTTCTGGATATGTCTTGGGGTACTGTGTAAAGTTATATAGTCTTTGAATGTACCTCACAGGCATGGTGGTAACTAGATTTTTTTCTCTATCTAATCACTAATCTCAAAATTTTGTTCTTCTCAGACATCTCCAGTTATCTCAGATCATGCGTTTTGACAATACAAATAACTGGAAAAATAAAACTGAGGGAGTGAATGTTAAGCCAAATATTTAAAGAATAATCTTGCAACTTTCCATGTGCATTTTCCTCTCCCACCAAACATTCCCTATTTTAGCTAGCTTTTGGCAACTCTCAGTTATCAGTACTGGATTACAGAAAATTTAATCCAGTGTGAGTGATCCATCCCAAAATGCACAATTTTTTCCACAAATAGTGGAAATAGGAATGTCCATATATCTCTGTGTCTGAGAGTATAACCCTTCGGTCTATTACAGAATAAGATTAATTAGATAAACTTTGAATTTGTCCAGGAGAGCATTTAATTCTGAGGATGAAGCAAGAGAGACAAAAATGCAACGAGAAAATTCTTGGCTCTCCTAAAGTCAATGGGAGCTTTCAGAGGAGCCAGGACTTCATCCTGTATGTTTTGTTTTTCTTCAAATGTCAGTTACCTGCATACAACATAAATACGATGTGGTCAGAGAAGTGTACAGTGAATGGCTGAAACAGTTAACAAAATCAATAAATGTGGGGAAAGTAGATGAAAACATAAACCAGACTGAGATATTTTTTCCAGACTGAGATTTTTAAGTCTTCTGTATTTTGTCATTTGTTAAACCACAAATAGTTATAAACAGAGCTGCAGTTCAGAGAGTCTTTGTTTCTAACATAAACAAGGTATAGGGCATAGCTCTGTATGTCGGCCAAACATGACTATAAGTTACAAAAATGATATATATGTATAAAAGAAGTGTCAGACCCTAATTGAAAAATTATATTTGGACATGAATAAATATAAGCAACTCACTTAACTCCAGAAATGCAGTAAGTATTTAAGAGAAAATAACCCATATTAACACGTGTGTATTTTTTTTTCTGTGAAATTAATTTAATTCGGTATACTAAAACTCAGAAATGAGGAAGTTTGCATAATTAAAGTATCAATATGCATATTGAAGTTTGTCTGTCCTTGTTGAAAAACCTTATACTTATAAAACATACTGAACATACACAAGTTTTGTAGACCTAGGAGCAGAATAGCATACTATAGGAAATTTGATTAAATATACAGCAAAATTATTTTTTTAACAGACATGCTTTGCATAGTCATTAATAGCCATGATATTTTTCACTTAAAATGGACACAATTCTTAACAACCAGGTCACACTATAAAACCTGAAATCTGTAAAGAACCCACTTAAATACTGTTTTTTTTCACTTCACTTCTTCCTAAAGTAACATTTTCTGAACATCATGAACACTGACTTTCTAGTCGTGATTTTAAATTCTTTTACAGTTTTATATTTAGTTCTAAAAAGCAAGCAAGCCCTAGGATAGCCACATTGGCCCACAAGCCTGTCAGTGGTGCAAGCTGTTCCACTGCATAGTGGGTCACAGCAGCGTTACTGCCGTAAACAACGTTGCAAACTTCCAAAGCCTGCAGAGGTCAGTATAGCGACACCAACAAGAAATTATATAGCTTCTTTGAATAGATTAGCAGCCACAAATATTTATTTTTAAAATGCAAAAATGATGTATCATTCTGGCCATTACTGTAACGGTGGGATTACTATGGCATGTGATGAGTTTTTCCTGCAAATATCATATTGCATATATATATATATATACTATTGCATATGCTAAAAGTTTTAAGGATTTATTTTTGCATTTGAATTTGTTGATTACAAAGGGTTAAATGTACTTTCCTTGAGAGCATTTGAGAAAAGTTGTTGGGTGGGCATTATGGAAAACTTCAGCTTGCTCTTCGGAAGCTGTCTTTTCTGTGTTGCCCTGTCAATGACCTCCGCTGTGACATTGAAGGAATACCCTCCGTGTGGGTGAGAAGTAATTTGCTTCAATAGCTCTTCTGCCCCAGACATGTATAAAAAAGAGACTGTAAACATATACCCTGCGTTTGCTTTGGCGCTGACTGAGCTGACACCATCAAAGTCATTTAGAGCAGAACTTTTAGACGTTTGTGACAAACTAGACCAGGACGAATGATCCAAACAGTAAAAGCAAGACTCTGAACTCAGTGCAATGAAATCTCCAGGAATGAAAGGAAATGACAGATAAATAGTGCTAATCAGACCCTTGAACACTACCATATTAATTGTATTTACCCTATTGGCCAGCTTTTCATGACCTGCCTGCTCATGGCACTAAAAAGTAGTTGCCTTAGTGTTTCACTGCACATTTTCAACTGTGCATTAAAGAATAAGTAGATGTTCAGACATGACCTTGGGGCCCACAGAGAAAGATTTTGAGAGGCACAAATTGGGATTAGACCTATGTGATTTGCTTCCTTCAAAGCACTCCACTTAGGCAGGCAAAAGTAAGTACACAGTACCCACACCATTAAATTTTGCCCCCCTCTGTCTCCCTTCTCCCCCCACCCTCCTCCTCCTCCTCTTCAAAAAAAACAAAACAAAACAAAAAAACAAAAAAAAAACCAACTGATTAGTAAAGACATCTGAAACAGAAAGACTATCCTGAATGTGAGTGATGGATCAGATGCTGCTACTTCTATTTATGCATCTCTACTTGAACTTAACATTGCACACAGATGTATGGCTTTAGAAGGATTACATTTGAACTTTCTTGGCCTTAAGAGACCTATTTTTCCCTTTATTTCTGAAATGCACATGCATTTATCTATGCAATACATACAATTGTATAGAAATTACATAGTGTTGATGTCTGGCATAAGTCCAAGCTGGCAAAGTAAAATGATAAATGATGAAACACATCTAACTCCACTTTCTGTCTCTGCAAGTCTAAGTTGTTGTACTAGTAAAGATTCATGAAATTAGTAGTGCTCATATACATATTAGTTGCCTTCAGGTTTTAGTTATAGCTTTCTGCCACATGACAACGTTGTAGGTTCGGGTATCCGAAGTGTCAGGAAGATTTAATGCAGCCTCATCAACTCCCAATCAAAAACTATCCCTGAGAAGCTGATAAGAGCCAGTTGTAAGAAATTTAATGGGTGGGAGGGAGGTCACAGAGAAAAAGTTTAAACGTATATTAAATCCCAACTTCTACTGAAATGGCTTGTTGCCCGTAGCAGCACTAGCATGACACTGAATCAAGTACCTGCTTCATGCAGTTCCTGCAAAACCAAATCTACGGATTTCTTCCTTTGCCATGCTCATAATTATCTTTCTGAGAAAGACAAAGAAATGCAGCTCATAGCTTGTCTCCTTATATTGTATTGACATGGAGAGTTTTCCCTGTAATCCATATATTTTTTACAGAGTTGTATTTTGCTGCTGAAAAGAAGGGACAGGAATGTGTGAACTATAAATTAATACTTTTAAATAAAACAAACAAACAAACAAAGATTTTCACATAAGTTAACATATTGAAAGAGTAGAGGAAGCTTAAATAGACCAGCTAATAGAATTTTATTTTCAAAGATCATGTGACTGTGCTGAAGTATTAACTTTCCTAAAATATTCACAAACTAGCTTTCTCGTTGACATTCCGTTCATGCGTGGTAGATCTCAGACCAGCCAAAGCAAAAGCATAGATAAGGGAATTTTGGTCTGAACACAGAATAAAGTCCAGTGACTTGAAATTCCCACAAATAAGACAGCTAAAGGTGAACAGCTAGTAATATAGATGTTATCCTCACAACCTTGCTTCTTATTCACTTATTTCCCCCTGTGCAGTATGGCTGCAGAGTGGAGACGGAGGAGATCATCTGAGCAGAAGTGCTTTGTCCTCACTTTGCACAGCTATGCTTGATGGCTCCTGGTTCTAATTAATTAAACTCAGCCCTGTAAAACAAATGAGACTTAAAATATTTCTGATATTGGAAGGTTTGAAATAACTGTGTAAGAGAACATCAAAACCTCATTTGCCTTTTCATCATCATCACTGTATTTCTCACACCATCAGTGGTGTACACCAAACAAGAAAGAACTCATAATTCCTGTCAGAACTTGTTGTTTGGGTCCTTTCCATTCCCTAAACATTAACAATAATACTGTAATTTTTAAGTTAATCTTTCAGTTCTCTCTTACCTCTCCTCTGAAGCTCAGGATTAATGGGCAGGGGAAAGAATCCTCTAGAAAATCTACAACTCCATGAGTGCACCTTTATTTCATTTAGATCAAAGTATATTTACTGAGCCAACAATGAAAGATGGAACTGTTGGTAATCCAAGGCTGGGACAAGTGTGCTCAAATATTTTCAAGAAATATTAGATCCACCATGTCAGAGGCTGCCTACTGATTTCAGTAGTGCAAAACACCACATTGAGTCTGTCCTCAGGGAGTCTGTAGCAGAAATCCCATTGGCTTCAGAAGAAGAAGGATAAGATCAGAGCACACTTTCTCCAGTTCCCTGGAAAGATCTTTGGTAGAAGGCAAATAAACCCAGCCTCGGCATACAGTCTTACTTCTTCTTCACACTTGCCAAAATAATTTCCCTTCACACCACTCCCCACTTTTAAGAGAAGTGTGAGAAGCTACAAACAAAACAATGTAACAAAAACAAGGAATGGAGGCAATGGGTGCTGTAGATATAACCAATAGTCAAATATATTCAGTATTTCTCAGTCTCTACCCCCCAAAAAAAATAAATAATAATAATAATAATAAAAAAGTTCAACCCCCACAGACATTTGGCTAACTAGAGCTCTTTAAATCAACTACTTACATGGTGGGTACATGCAGCTATATGTGTAGCATCCTGGGCCACACAGCAGAAATCATCATAGTCTAGATATAATAGAAAAGGTATACATTTGCTTCTTGCACTATGTAAAAGATATCCTCATTATATATAATTAGAAAACTTATTTTCCCCCTGCTGCCCTAATTTGTTTTTTCTCTTCACTTTTAAAATTCTCCATTGACTTTAATTAGCTTCTCTCTGAAATCACCAACCAGGTGAAATTAGAGCACTTTTTAAGTTTAAAAAATGTAGTTGGATTTTTTCAAACTTTTTTTTTTTTTTTCCTGAGCTTTATTCCCTGAGGCCAAATCCTCCCTGTTCTTACTCATGAGAGTAGTGCTGTGTACTTCAGTGAGGAAGCTTTCCAGAGGAAGGCAGGTTTTGGCCCTAGTGGGATGTACCAAAGCTTTACTAAATATAGATGTAAGATATATGAGACAAATCCTCACTGAAGGAAATCAGCAGCGTTCCCCCTAAGTCAATGAAGCTAATGCATTTACAGCAAGTGAAGATTTTTCCATGTGTTTTCAGACTTCACAAGTCTTCACCAAATATTTATCACTTGTGAAATGCTGTACTTTTTGCTAACAATATTTTTATTCTTTCATTTAAATGCTCATCATTATACAATCAATACCAGTGATTCAGTTTCTGCTACTATGACAGAGCAAATTTTGCCTAAGAGAAATCATTTGTGTGGTCTATACGACATAACATATCCTTAAATATCTTATTGTTAGTTAAGAAATTAAGAAACAAGTCATTTAAGAAATATGATAAAAGATATCATTAGCTGCAAAATAATACAGCTCTGAGCTTTAAAATGTTCTGCTGGAGCTCTGGAGCTAGAGACAGTCATGTCCTTGTGATATTTCAGTGACAATTTCTATTTTAAGTGTCAAAAACAACTCTGCTATCTGGAGCAAGTAGTGTAGTATTCTCTCCTTTTAATATTCTAATCGTGAGGTGTAAAGTGAAATGGTTGCACAGTGTAATGGTGGTAAAGAAGCTGAGTGTCAATGAGACGGGAAAGGTGACAGACACGGAATGAGTCCCCAAGGTGCTCTCCAAGTGCATTGGATAAAGATTCCCCTGGGAAATTTTTCTCATTAGTTCTCAGACACAGTTCAGTAATTCAATAGCACCAGGTTACCATTAGTCAGAAGACCAAAATATGTTACTTTCCATGCTTTAGCTCCTTGATTTGTATATGTCATTTTATGAGAAAAAATTATGAGATTGTCTATCATTCAAAGTAAGTTCACGTGTTGTTTACATACCTGAGTATGATCCATGACAAGACTCTGACAATACTATTACCAGACCATACAAATTAAACAGAAACAGACACTTTTTTGATATTTGAAATTGCATTAATGAATGATTGCATTGTACATACACAAGAGAGACATTACAGATTGATTTTCTACATTAGTACCTGAAAAATTAATTATAGTTTGAGAAGCAAACCTAGAATTATCAACAAGTAAAAAGTCAAAAAAGCTGGATTGTTTCTGTGGATATTGTGAGGTTAAAATAATTTCTCTGTGCTTAAAGATGAAATGTGTATGTATTCAGTTAATATGATGGGGAAAAGTAGCTAAAAACTTTGATGGTTAGCTAATTTTATGTGTAATTACTCTGTGAAAATGTTAAACTGAATAGGTTATTCTCGACATTTTTTTCTATGCAATAAAAATGTACTTACTTCTATGCTATCAAAGTTAACTGCACTCCCACTCAGCACTCGAAGGGATAATGGCTGGAGGTGTTGTCTCTCTCATTACCCACCAGGGTGGAAAGAAAGGAGTGTCCATCCCCAATGGTCATTTAAATACTTGTTGTTATATTAAAAAGTAGTCACAATGAAACTGAAAAAAATAAAAAAAATAAAAAAAATTAGACACCCAAGCATAACAAGTTATTATATGTTTTACTAGTGCAAACAGAGGATTAGTTTGTCTTTTTATGTACCAGTGCATGTGCTCCAGAATGTTCCAATTTAGTTTTCATTCTTGATTAACGTATTTAGCACTCATCACTGCACCTTGCACTCATATTTAAGAGACAGAAACGACAGATAATTACTCTGCCTAAAGTAGTTCAGGAAAGTACAGATGTTTTAGTGTTTCTTTTTTTTTTTTTTTTTAGGAAAAAAAAAAGATGCCTTCTCTGGAAGCTTTTTCATTTTACTTCAATTTGTTTTATGGAGTGTGGTGCCTTTTCTTTTTTTTTTTTTATGAAGAGTGTACAACATTTAATAAGAGAAACAAAAACACGTTTGCATAGAATTGTCTGTCTTGAACAAAAAATATTGAAATCTGTCAGTCAATAGGTGCTTCATTTTTGACCTGTCAGCCTGGTGAGAGCTTGATCTTTTATTGCAGTCAGATCAAAATCGTGTACCTGAGGTGTCTCATTTAGCTTACAAAATCAACTTATTAGTAGAATTCCTTAACAAGAGGAATTATATCCCCAACAAAATTATATCTTGTTCTGTAAACAGAACTCACTGTTTCATGACTAGATTCCGATATGCTTACCATTGTACTGCAAAAAGGCCATATGTTAAGTGTTGTGGTATCTGTGCCAAATAAATCATCGAGAGCCAATTCCTATTAATCTTACTCACATATGTTATTGCACTGAAGCTGGATGTTTTACTCCCAAGATTAAGATGAGAATGGTTCTTCAGTTTCCTAGAAGTGTGAACTCACCTGTATCGTGTATATTATTTTCTTCAAAGCTGTGCACTGCAGCCTCAAAATGAAGCTCTTTTAATTGAAAATGTTTCTATAACTCTTTAACACTGAGCTATTTCCAATCTAATGATCAGGATCCAAATAAATATACCAAATACTTATGTGCTATACACAAGCTCATCATTGACTTATGAATTGTAAATATTTATAAGTGGCTCATATTAAAGTAGTTGTCAACTGCAGCTACAGTACTTCACCTTCTGTCACTCCCAGGTATCAAGGGGGCTGATTCAATCACTCTCTTGTCAGGCTACCTTTCTTCTCCTGAATACCCAAATCCCTAAACACAACAAAATACAAATGAATGAAAAGTGCTAATGATGCATCATTACCAAGAGGTACCAAGTTTTTTAAGGTCCTTTGCTGACTAAATTTTAAATTAGCACAATTATTCAGAGCATTCCCCAAGGCACCATTCATTATGCCTAGCTGCTGAGCTGAGGAACACTGCAAACGAAATATATATTACTGTCCACATGTCTGTCTGCTTTCCTGGAGTAGGAACACATGTAATATCTTCTTGAAAAGGCAAAACTCAAGATTCATATATAAAATGTTTTTTGTATGGAAAGAAATACAAGTATGCATGTATTTTAGAACGGATAATATTACTCCATTATTATTAGTGCTCCACTACCTAAGATGTGTTTATTATCCTCAAAGATCTTGAATAACATAAACATAAACTTAGAGACTATTTTATTTAAACTGGTGTTTCATCTACTCCCTAACACAGCAGTTTTAATCTCAAGTGAAATGCAAAGTCTGCTGGAGCTGGGAGATAGAAAGTCTCTGATCCTGCCTAAGCCTTGCTGAAGCTTGGGCTGCACAGTGGATTAATTTCTGCCTTGGCCCTGTGTTCAGCAAACATGTCTGAGTGGACACTTCCCTGACTAAAAGTATTGGGCAGTCAGGATATCAGATCTTTTACAGTTCCCAGGAGTAATGACCTGTGTTATATCTACCATGTATGTCAAAATTTTGTCAAATTTTCCTTTTTTCTTTCTTTTTTTCTTTTTTTTTCTTTTTTCTTTTTTTCATGGAGTAAATGAAGAGTCTGAACTCCTTGCTCATATTAAAAATATCAATATTTAACCATTCTCTGAAGGATAAGAAAGGCAACATTGACATGACAGATCCCTGAACTGTCCATAAAGTAGATCAATCCGATTCACCCAGCAGTACAGTTTAATTCAGTATTTTTGTAAAACAATGGCAGTATTTTTTAGAAGAATAACAAAACAACCAGTTATTACACCCACATTACAAGTTATTAAGAAAAGAGGAAAAAGCTGTGAATGCCTACATGCAAGTGATATGGGCTTACCAAACCGTTAAGGTGACAGCTCTTCTGGTAAAACCCAGTGCATATTTACTCTCAAACAGATGGAAATGGGTATATCTGCAAGAGAAAATCATTTCTGTATGTACCTAGCTGTGAAGTCCTGAGCTGCTTTTTTAGCCCAATGACATCACTGCACACAAGCCGGGCCCCACCACACAGATGTGCTTTCATGTGCAGTGATATCACTTTCACTAAAACGCTAAAGGCATGACTTTCAAGCAGTTTTAAAATTCAGATCAGTTCTGCTCATATTTAATCTAGACATGTTGGTTTAACACCAAGCCAAGCCAGACCTTTTAATGTTCAGTGGCCATGATATAAAATTCTTCACTGTGTTGCACCAATAAATTCAGAAGTGCAGTGTAATTTGCTGGAGTCACTGTGGCTGTTGTGAAATTCAAGCAAGAGTTTAAAGCAACCCATCTTTATGTGTCTTACTGCAGTACTTCAGCTCTTTGGACAACAGATATATATATATATATTTTTTTTCTTTTCCCCATGAACAAGCACAGAGACAGGATAACTCGTTCCTGCTTGTTTTTGTCAGATTAAAATGTGATTAAAGGTAGTCTGCAAAATGGGATTGGACTCTTCCTGAATTAGGAACAGTTTCACTGTGCAGTTATTTAGGAGTTGTTTAAAACAAACAATGAAAAGAAAGTGCCACTTGACACTGACAGCAAGTATCTCTGTTCATTTTGCATTGTCAATAGCTCCAGTGGTAGCACTATTCTTTTGACAGCTAAAAGCAGATGTGTGGGTTAAGTATGGGAGCAATTCAAATGTCCATAGTAAACTGCAGGGGGGCAGAGAGAGCTCAGAGAGCAGCAGCTTTAAAGTAATTGACTAATACAGTAAGGATATTAAAGTCATTTAGTGCCAAAAGGGAACACACTGATCCTTGACCCTGAGCCACTTTGGAGTAATCTAGTATTCAATCCAGCGTGTAATGACTGCCAGGCCTGTCAATCCTCCGGGCTCTCCAGTCAAATGCCTGTGGCTACTATTGGCTTATGGTAAAAGGACAAAAATGCAAGGAAATGCCTCTCAATCAGGCTATGATGTGATAATGTTATTGCTCCAATGTATTCTATATTGTCCCTGCATAGTTTAATCTGTTGAGATCCATGTCAAAAATTGCCCTTGTTCCCCAGAGGTCTTTACTCAACCTTTTAGTAATACAAGTGGATTTGAAAGGAGAGGGGTAACTCACTTGATGAATTGTTTCCAGTTAATATAAAAAATAAGAGGTCAACTGTGGCTTAAAGGCTAACCGTGGAAGGTATAAATTAGAATAAGCGTGCTAGTAATCTGATTAGTAAAGCCTTGCTCTTCATTTATCCTAATGGTTAAAATACTTTACAATAAATAATATTGACACAGAAATTTATTTACATGAGTGACACAATTCCTATTAAGTTTATATGCTGAAAAGACTTTCATCTGGGAAGCAATACAAAGAAAAGGTTCACTTGCTTCTGTCACTTCTTGTCCTTAAAACTTCTGCAACTACTGGGAATCTTGTACTTTAAATTAGGCACCTCACAGTTGAAAAATATAATTATTGCTACAGGCTGGGTAGTCCACTTGAGCTTGAGAGAAGGAAATTGCCATTTTTTGTTATTTTGAATTTGCTAATTAAAACAGGGAAAACTGACCCACATAGATTCTCTAAAGTTAAAAAGTCAAAATGGGATAATAATTATGCAAATTTCAATGTATTGCTGTAAAAAGGATCCTTATGTTTCATTACACAATCTCCACTATTTCCCAGCCCCACTTTCCAGGTGCTGTTCATAAACTTGGGAAAGAGAGAAGCCTAGGTGCTATTGATGCTCCCATTATTTTTAGAGAAAGGGGAGGTTATGTAACAGACACTTTGCCTAATTTTGTTCTGTGTGATTCCACAAAGCTCTCCACAGGGATGATGCAGTACAAAAAGGAAAGAAAGAAAGAACATCTCCTGAGAAATATCTTGCTTATAACTTTGAAATAACTTTAGTGTCAAAAACAAATGACTTTCTCCAAAATTCTGCCTGTCCTCTCTCAGTTCAGTGCCCCAAAGTCATTATTCAATGTAAGTCTGTATTTATAAAACCATTTTCCAGCCTGTACATACCCTTTACACTTGAAAAATTATGATTTTGTGGACAGTTTTAGGGGGTGACTTGGAGAGAGAGGAAAATTGTTCTTTTGTGCTCACTGAATTCCCCTGCCATGACACTGGAAGCACATGCGACACCAACCTTGATCCCACCAGGAGATGTCTGGTTGTGTTGTGTTCCAGAGAACTTCATCCCAGGCAGTTTTATCACAAAATGGTGTTTTCACAGGGGGAAAAAAAAAAAAAAAAAAAGACTAAATCAAACTAACCCAAAGCATGATAGGACGATAGGACATTATCATGTTATTGCCCTGTAATTAGTGAACATCAGTGCTACATTAATGGCTATAACCTACAGTTTGACAAAACAGGAACGCCTCTGAGCCTCCCAGGAATGGGGGTTCAGAGGAACAAATTCCCTCTTTTCTTGGGGAGCTCTCCGAATGGCTGTGACAGACCAAAGGACTAGGCTAGGCTCTAAAGTCCTTACCCGGCGTGTTCCCATCTCTGAGCGCTCACTCACACCACTTCTCCCAGATGGCACTGTCAGTCTGCCCCTAGGGAGACAGTATCAACACCAGCGTGAGCACCTGAGGAGTCCTTCATCTGGGATAAATTCAGCTGGGTGATTAAATGAATCTGGTTGATTTAAATGAACCATACTCTTTAATGCCCTCCAAAAGACATGTCTCACGTGGATGAGACTGATGAAACCAAATCCCCACATTTAGGTCATTGCCCTGTCTTCTGGGGGTGAGCAAGGCTTGTTCCAGTACCACCATCAGCCCACAGAGCTCGTGTCCTCCTGCCTGATTGGCAGTGATTCAGAGCACTGATGGCCACTCTGCTGACCCCAAAGACTTGTTCCAACCTCAGCAGGACAAGCAGCACCCACCAGCTGGTATGGAAGATGTGTGCAATGTGATGCACCATATGTGATGCACCACATGTGATGCATTACAATGTGATGCACCAATGCTCAGCCCCCACAAGGGAAGAGTGCACACAGTCACCATTATCCAAGTAGGACTCAAGGGCCCCATGCTTTTGAGGTTTGGCCTACTCCTGCTGTGTCAGCAGCAGCAGCTGCAGCACAGAATAGAAGGCACAGGTTAACAGGGAAACAGAGAGACCTGATCATCTGCTGTCATAAGTGCAAGACAGTCACTTGTGCTATGATACACTCACTGCTTGGAAGCTTCCTCCCTCTCATGCTCCTCTTCCCCTCTACCACACCTGTAAGAGCTGGTACTCACCCGTCTCCCATCCTCAACAAGAGGATTCCCTTTTCCCTTTCTTCATTGTTGTTTGAGGGAGAGGAAGTGTGAGACACCTCCACAGCTTCTCAGCCTGAGGCGGGCTTGGGAAGATCTGCCTCCTTTGCGTTGTTTGATGAGGAAATCAAGGTAGCAATAACCAAGTTTTCAGGATCCTTCCTTTCTTTCACCCTCCAAATGTACTGTGTCTGGTTTTAACATGGGAAACTCATTTTAAAAAGGGCAAACTAGTGAGGATGGGGAAGGAAACAAGAAAAAATGCTGAGAACCTTTGCTCAAATGTTCTTAGAGTAAATATTAGTCAGGTATGAAACACCTTTTTTTAGAGAGGACTATGTTCTTGTGTTTCTTTCAGCCCCCCTCCCACCCCAGCACAAATTCTTTAACCATTTCCTTGTCACTTAAGGAGCCTGAAGTGTCTGGAAGCTGATCAGAATGATGATCTTCAGAGCTACGATATTTCATGAGGTATGTTTTTAAATTGAAAGGAGAAGAAAAAACTTTTAGAAAATGCAAGAAAATACCCGCTGTTTCTTAACCTACTTGAAACCAAAAATGCCTTAGAGCTAATAGGTCAGGCATTGCAGAGACACCCACAAACCATTTCAAAATGCAGGTATCTTGGCTGTAATACATCTCCCTTTGTGTCTGTTGTAGGATGCTTGTGTTTTTATTTAAATTCCAGACTTTAAGTGCAAGTCTAAAAGCCACCTGGACCCCTAAGGGTCTGGATGTTTTTAAAGTGAATCTGTACTCATACCCCCTGCTGTCTCACTCTTATTAAATTAGTGTCATTTTGCAGTCTATGAGAAGAGAAAGCTTGTCTTTTGCACTCCTCTTTTAGGAACATTTGAAACCATTAGTACCATTTTGTAAACATATCTTGAGATGACAGTGCAATCTTTTCAAAGTGGGGCTTCAAACACAGACATGCACTCACACAAATGCATGCATGCATGCATTCCACTTTTATGACTTTGGAATAAAAATGCAAATGAATTTATTACCTTAAGCATGGCACCAAAGAGAAATTTATGCACATACATTTAAAAAACAGACCCCTTGAAAATAAAGCAGTTGCAGCCTATTAATTTTCTTCTTTGGCAGTTTTTAAAATTCCCCTAAAAAAATGAAACAGCATGAATACTGTCAATATATCACAACAGCCACATTAGGTTTTGTGATATACATCATAATATAAAGAGCACTATTAGAGCACAACCTGGGAACCATTAAATCATTCTAAATCACTGTTACATTCCATTAGTGTCAATGGTGAAACCACATAATAGGCTTTATTACAAACTTCACCTTGGTAGGCCATTGTCTCTAATAACCACTTCTCTATGATGTGGTATCATACCCAGAAATCCAGGGAGATAATAAAGGCTCCCTTATTTCTTTTTTATTGGATGGGTAAAGTTAAATTTAGCTGTAAGTAAAAAAAAAAAAAAAAAATCCTGAAGCTTTGTTCACTGTGAGTTGCTGCTATTTGGACAAAAAAAAAATTAGGCAGACTTGGGAGAACAGTTTCAAATAAATTTGAATCCTGGTAAATGCTTGAGGCCAAGGTAAGATAGGCAGTCCCAGCAATTACGATGTCATTTTTGAAATGCAGCTTAGTGCATTTATGCCCTTCTTTACACTTTTGTTCAGATACAAAGCATTGATTATGGAAACATTATAGGAATTAAATCTGTGTTCTCATATCTTCAATCCCTATATATTAAGTATCCATTAAAAAAGAAAGAAAAGGAAAGATAGAAAGATAGAAAGAAAGAAAGAAAGAAAGAGAGAGAGAGAAAGACAGAGAGAGAAAGAGAGAGAAAGAGAGAGAGAGAAAGAAAGAGAAAGAGAGAGAGAAAGAAAGAAAGAGAGAAAGAAAGAGAGAGAGAAAGAGAAAGAGAGAAAGAGAGAGAAAGGAAGGAAGAAAGGAAGAAAGGAAGGAAGAAAGGAAGAAAGGAAGAAAAAGAAAGAGAAAGAAAGAAAGAAAGAAAGAAAGAAAGAAAGAAAGAAAGAAAGAAAGAAAGAAAGAAAGAAAGAAAGAAAGAAAGAAAGAAAGAAAGAAAGAAAGAAAGAAAGAAAAAGAAAAATGAAGAAAAAAGTGAGGGAGGAAGAAAGTGAGGGAGGAGGAAAGAAGGAAAGAGAAAGAAGGAAAGAAAGAAAGAGAGAGAGGAAAAGAAATCGAAAGATATATAGAGAGAAGAAATCTGAGCATGCCAGTGTTTTCTTGCTTCTTCCTGATTTTCTGGAAATGCTTCAAGAGAAATTATTGTACATAATTAAGGATCCATCTTTCCATCTTACAGGGTGAGATTCTGCTTGCCATAAGACTCATGATAGCACAGATCAACTCACAAATTGTAACATGGCCATGTGGGGTTAGCATGCAGAAGCTTACCATTCCAGGCAGCTGGGGTATGCATCTCTGTGGGGGTGCAGGTCTGTAGGCAGCTGTGGAGGAATCCTCTCCCTTTGAAACTCATCCAACTTTGGAATTGTGTTCACTGGAGCAAGGACTTCCATCTCAAGATTTAAAAAGTTAGTTCACACAGGTACGCTGTATTTCCTGTAAGAGAACAGATGAATTTTGATGAATTAGTATCTCCATCATCACAATATTTAAGCTTAATTGTGCTGCAGAAGCAGACCTACAACTTCAATTTACACAGCAGTGCAGCCTCCCATCATCATTATTCAGATATTCGTGTGTCTGAAAACATTTCTTATGGTGATGCCTAATATATAGTATCTGTCTTTATAATTCTTTCACGTGAGCTCAGTACAAGAGTTGGAGTAACTGGAAGGTAGATGTGAAGAGACAGGTGAATACACCAGTCTCATACTGTAGCTGAATTAATGAACTGTATCCCCTAGTCCACCTGAATGAGTTCTAGGGGCTGATGACATTTTATCCTTAAATTTTCCTGTAGGTGCTGATTAAGGTTGGGTGTAAATAAGAACTGGTCATTGCTTCACAAACTGTGAAAGTTTTACAAACTCAAAAGTCCTTGAAGATTGCATCAGTTGTTAGCAAAAAGAAACAAAACAAAATAAAACAAAACAAAACTAACAAAACCACTACTTTCTCCTCCAATAAAATAACTGGAAATAAAATAACTAGCAATAATTAGCAATATCCTCTGTTAAACACTTAAAACTAAAACATTTTCTCATTATTTCACCTATTCTAGATTTTAACCAGTTCCCCTGACTAAATCCTCCTTTGTCCATTCATTCCTTTTTGTACGTCTTCGTTTTTGTTTTTTTTTTTTTTTTTCCTTATTCAAATGCTCCTGTTTTGAATTTTTTTGGTGTTCTCTAATACATTCTGTATCCATATATGGCATTTTTGAACTTATCTCTTCCTTCTAAATGGCAATTTTATGTAGCGTCTGATAGAGATTAAATACACGCAAGTCCTTAACATGAATTGGGAACAACAGTCAAGGTTTGTGTTGTGTTTCTACAATGATTCCTGTTAAATATCAGACCACCTTCAACATTTGTTTTAACCTCTAGCAGATAACTCTGACTTTCTTATGAGAAAAATGTTCTACTATGCATGAAATGCTGTTTTAGAAGTGTGAATATAGTTTCTTTGTCTGCATAGCACAAATTTACCAATCTCAGGCAAACCATACCTAGTGCTGTAGCAATCCCACATCTCCAGCATGTAAGGTCTGAAGTAAGAATGTATAACTCTCTCTGAACTTGGAATATCCCCAAAGGTAGACAGATACAAAAGATACAAAGATACTCTGGATACAAAGGAAAATCTATGTGATGATGGAGGACTACAGAAGGAGAAAAAGGTATGTTGAAGGAGATAAAAATGTCAATAATTCTGGGTGTCATGAAATGATTAATTAGAGATTTACTGATAAACCACAGTGACTAGGCTTGCATCCATTTGCATCATTTAGGGAAATATAAAACCAATGTCAATGTCTTCAGGTGTGGATGAGGTTGGATGTGATTGGAAGAGGAACATATAGATGGGAAAAGGAAGTGATAAATGTCAGAGAAGAGAGATAGAAAATACAGCTGGTCTTTTGGATACTTTTATCAAATCTAAGCTTCCTTCAGTATTGCTTGTTTGGCATGGCAGACACAAGCCCTGTTCTCAAAGTCAGCGTTGTATACCCTGCTGCTCTTATGGGTCTTTCTAATAGCCTGAAAAATACAAATAGTTTGGTTCCATTAACTAAAATGAGCCATAAGAAAGGTTTAACATGACATGCATGTAAACTGTAATGAATAAAAAGAGGTATAGAAGTTATGAGAAACTATTTTGTTTGTATTAAGTTTCCTGGGGGCTTACAAGAGAGAATGCACTGACTTTGCTTTATTTTTTTTCACACCTGAAGAAACATTTTTACTAAAATGTCACCCTTGACCTTGTTTCCTTGTTTTATATTTCCAGTGCACATTGTAGTTTTTATTTATTTACTTTTTTTTTTTTTACTGCAACAGTTTGCAATGCCACTGGTATTGATGAAGATGAGAGCAAATTTCTTATCCTGGTTAAACAAGATGGATGGTGAAAAGCTGAGCTCCAGCTTGAGTTCCTTACCTTTTCATTCCTGCTTCTCTCTCTCTCTCTCTCTCTCTCTCTCTCAAACTAATACCATCTAGGCAGTTAAATATTTGGAAATAATAATTTTGGAGGGGTTGCATCGTGTAAACTAAATACAAAGGCAGTAGTGACAGTGTGCTTAACTTTGGCTTTAATTTTCCTGTGGTGTTAACTTGGCACCTGAGGCAACTTTCCCTTTCTGAGAAGTGTCAAAATATATCATGCATTAGTATCAAACTTAAAATAAATTTGTTACTAATTTTAAGAAAGAGCTGACTCAGTGTTTTAAGTGATTAATGCAGAGCACTAACTATGGCTTCTTACCATGTGCACTATCCAGCTTAAATACCAAATTTAATCAATACCAAATTATGAGAAAATTTTTCATTTTCTACATTTTTTTTCCAATGCTCTGATATAAGTTCATTTATAAGTTCATTCTTTGGGCAGTTTCTTTCATTCCTGGCATCAAATGGTGAAATAATGGACAGACTTGTTCTCCACAGGTCAGCTTATAGCCCCACTCATTTTTCTCACTCTTCTCCAAAATGTTGCCACTGATAAGTGTATGTGACACAGAATTTTTAGTCCCCATTTATTATATGCAATGATGGCAAAGAATGATGTCAAAACATCTGTACGATGTGAATGCTTCTGGGAAGAGGATTATGGACACTGGGTATCTCATGCTATTGCACCAGCAACAAAATACTGTTTTTAGTCTTCCTGAAGAACATAAACATTCATTAGCATTCTTATTCCTATGCTATCCTGTTTTCTGGTAGTTTACAACGCAAAGGATATATTATATGGTTGAAATAGAGTCATTTTTTCTTCTCTTAAGAATTTCTGCCTTCACTTCACCCTGTTACAAAATGTGCCTCAGAGAAAAACCTATAGTCTGTGCACATCTTTAATACTGGTTAAAATAATTCTCAGACAAATGTCATTTAAGTCAGCAACGTAGACTGGACCAAAATGGATCCAGGACTAAAGAAGCACACATTAAAACTACCTGTATCCTTTTCCTTGGGCTACGCTAACCATTCAAGCAAGTAGAAGCAAGCAGGGCTGATGATTCTTGCTCCTGTTTCTTATTTGTGGTGACTAAAAAAAATCACCTGTTTTCTGTTCTGTTATCTAACATATTGGCATGGCAGACTAAGGAATTAAAAAAATGAAATGTCTCTTCATAAATTAGAGAATAATACTGTGTCTGTGTAATGCAGCTGAGGAAAAGAAGCAGTAAGATTTTAATGAAGTATCTTTTTTTTTTTTGTTACAGAAATATTTGAGAGCTTGCTGTGTTATGAAATATATGCAAGCATTTGGTGCCGCATGGTTTATAATGCCCTGAAGCAAGTTGTAAGTCTTATCAGCATCTGGGAAGATCAGAACTTTCCGTTTGGGTTTTGATTAATCAAATATATTATGAAATCTTTGCTATGTCTGATTTTTGAGAGAGTCTATTTTTGATATTAATATGTCTCTACAGATTAGATATACATCAGTTGTTTCATGAAAATAATTCTCTTATCTTTTTTCTCTTGTACAAAAAATTACGTTTTTTAAAATAAAAACCATCAGATAAATATTTAAACACAGATTTCCTTCATGTGTGTGTCTCTTCTATGCTATTTCACTTATAAGTCTTTGTACAAATGAGGCACTTTGAAATGTAGGATGTTTAAGAGTCTCTAACTTTTGAAACAATCACTAGAGGCCTGAAGACTACTTCCTAGGAGGAGACAGCCAGTAGTATTTCATTCAGTTTCTTTATGGCTGCATGTTAGAAGCCTGTGTTAAACCACGAATCTCATCCTATTAACCCAGTCATATAACCTTGAGCTATCCAGCCTTCCCGATGACAACACACAGTGCCTCTAACATGTATATCAGATGTGGTGTTAGCTTTTTATCAGATACAATTAATGTCTGAAAGCACCTACATTAAACAGACAAGTATGCATAGCTTGACTCAAAAGCATCTACAGTAAATTTTTCTATGTTAGAATAATAACATCAGTCACTTCTACCACTGTATTAAGGGTCTGTCAGTAATTACATTATAATCCTCTTTCATCCCTTTGGATAGGGCTAATGAACTTCTTTTTTAATTTCACTAAACTGGAGAAAATTGATGTTTTAATATTATAAATGTGCATATCAAAAAGGACTATCAAAATGAGTGGTCTCAAGTATTTTTATGCTCTCTCTCACTGTTCATGATAGCTCAATAATTTATTTGTTTTAAAACAAAAAAAATGCACCAAAGTGTTTTTTTTTTTAGATAAAAATGGACATTCAAGATTATTTAATATTTTAACTTGAAGGATAAAGCTTTTCTCTTCAGAGAGCAGATTTACTACACGAGTACAATCTTTACAAGCAAAATGGCAAAGAGTTTTACCACACAGGCATGAGGTCCAATCCTGCCAGATGCTGAGCAGACTGAGATCCAGCTGAAGCTGGCTGGAAAGGGACCCAGCACATTCCAGGACTAAATCCATAATGCATAAGCACACCAGCTACTGTGATACCAACAACCTTAAACATTTTGGTCTGTGGTGTCAATGATCCATGAACTAAGACATTTACTGTACACAAGTGACAGGAGCAGTTTAAGGAGAACAAGTAAGGGAGTGGTGTCAGCCTTCACTTTGACTCTCCTTGTTCACAAGATATGCTTTAAGCCTTGTGTTTACCTATGTACTGCAAGTTCTGGGTTTATCTGTTATCTCTTTCGTTTCTCTATGTATAATTTAGCTTTGCAAAAGTTCTTCCCAGCAAGTCATAGCTTTGCTGAGCAAACAATCAGTGTAGTAAGTATAATAACTACACCAACAGGTTTACAAAGCCACTATTACACCCATGCTCTGTGAATATGTGTATGAGGTACATTTTGGACATACACATGGCCTGAGGCTCCTGGATTAGCTGTGTGTGATGTCCCATATCTGTGCATACAGAGGAGATTAGTAACCCAGGGAGTGCATGTGGATGCCCCAGTTCTTGGTCCACAAGTCTGGCATATGGCCTAAAAAAGCATTAGATATACTACCATTTTCTTGTGCTACACTTTCCTCTTTCATGTCCTGCCTCTTGCAAGTTACCTCTTTTATTTATTTATTTTTACCATTACTCTTCAAACACAGTACATGACAGCCATTTTCATTGCCTTTCTGTGAGCAAAGAGCTACCTATGCAGATTGGACTTTTTGTAGCTTTGCTCCAGCCATGTTAGGGTTCCTTGGGGATATGGGAGTGCTGGAAGAAGACTTTCATACTTGGTAGTATGTGGTAGTATGTCCACTGCACCAGACTTGCACCAATGGAGGGGTGAAGGCCCCTGTGGGGGTGTTATGGGGGAGCTGCTCAATGCAGAATGCATCTGGCCTCCTGCACATCCCTTTCCCCAGCCTCTCCCTTAGCATTATCCTTCTTTTTTCTCTCTCTCTCCCATGTACATACTACCCATATGTGCATAGTGCACACACACATGTACATGTGTACATAGAAACACGCAGGACCATGTAAATGAATGGATAGCCTGGAGGTAAATAGCTGTGTTAGAGCATTTTTAAAGGTATTATTAATGGTTTCCAGCATGCATATTGAAAGCTCATGTTTGTGCAGGAAACAAATGTACAAATGCGCATTCCTTTTCTGTATGCTGAAAGAGAAGCAGATAATTTTGTGATACGGAGTTGACAGACAGATAAACAGCCCCAATTTAAAAATACATATGATGAATAGAGTTTCAGAAATGAGCCATAGCTTATCTTGTTAATTCTTACTATGTCTGAATAGTGGTGAAAGGAGCAGTGCCAGAACTCAAAGATATGATGAATAAGAAAGAGCAAAATGACAACCAAAGGCCCTGGTGACCAGAAAACAAGCTACAGTTTGTCCCCCAGAGAGAGACAGTGATGGGTTGAACTTGCCATTAGAGGGAAGATTAAGTGTCCTTGGTTCCTCAGTTAGTTAATTATACACTCAAATCTTTCCAGTATATCACATAAGCCAGGCGTTTTGCTTTTGAATATCTGTATACTGACTACTTGGATTGCTTATTGGTTATTTCTCTTGACAACTCAAACCTGAACATTAAATCCCATTGGCAACAACTATCTGTCAAGAGCAAAAAAAAAAATAAGATTTGTGTATTTAGTTTTCATTATAGAAGTGCTTGTAGTTGAAAAAATATGTACCTGTCAAGTTTTCGACATCTCGCTGGGGATGCAAGCAATGCTGTTGTGATTTCAAAACCTGGCTGACAAATTCACGTTCCAGTAGTAAAGACAAATCAAGTTTTTTTTTTCCTTTTTTTTTTTTTCCTTTTTGCTTTTTTCACCGCTTTGACAGTCATACATAACAATTTGAGACCTAAGTGGCACTTTGATGCACTATTCCATTATTAAGTGGTATAGTCACTATAGAATAGATGACGGGCCTGTACTCAAGGCATTGTGAATTAAACAGCTTTCAACAATGGGGGAAATTGAATGGCCTAAAGAATTCTGAAACATAAAAAAATAATGATTAAAATGTGTTTCAGAATCAGCAAGGCATATAATTTAAAATAACGTCAGGTACTGAAATTCAAACTAAAGAAAACAGAGTATATTTTAGAAGAATCTTTAAAGTTATGAGGAAACATTAAATAATTAGCAAATATCACTAAACCTGCAATTAGTAATTTTAAATATGACTCTTTGATGAACCTTAGAAAATTAGCATGACATAAAAAATCCTACCTAAAATTTAAGATATGAAGACATAAAGCCTTTTTATTTATTTATTTTTTTATTGTGACAGTACTTTGACAGTACATTAATTGACTAGTTTTGTAGGCGCATTTCCTTGTGCCTAAAGGTAGAGTTTTAAACTAAAGTAACATTGACTTAAAGTACTTAAATTAATTCTTTTGTCAATAACTCTACAGCTAATCAATACACCTGGAATTAAACAACAGTTTTTGGCCAGAAGGCATGTTAGTCCCTGGTCTCTTTTTGTTACAATTCACTAATCATTCAGCCACTCCCAATAAAATGATTTATTTCATTGTTTGAATCAGAAATTTTGATACACCAAACAGCCCATAGTGGCAAGTAGAAAAAGGAAAACCAAAGAAAGGTTTCCAACATGACTTTTTTCTTTTCTTTTTTTTTTTTTAATTGAGAAAACAAAAATTCAAAAGCTACGTTGATAACAATTCATGCTATATTTTTAGTTAATAAAATGTAAGTAGATATTTTTTCCTATTAAGATAAAAAACAAAAATGTATTACTTGTTATACCCTAGAGCATAATTGGTCATATATTATCTTTTGTTTTTAAGATTATTAAAGGCTAAGAAATTACTTTTCAAACATTGATCCAGCAAGATTACCAGGGAAAAAACGCCACCAAGCAATGAAAATTCTATTAATCCACAAAGTTCTAAAATATTTGCTACAATACTTATCTCTTTGCAGTTCTGACAACTATATCAAACTGATCTCTATCTCTGAATAGGATGTGGATTACAATTTCAGTTCTTAGTACTCCAAATCTTTTCTTTTTCTTTATTCTTCACTAGAAAGACAAAATTGAATTATTGCTTTATCCTTTTCAACTGGTAATCCTTCAAAGCATGTAAAGCCACATTAAGAATGTAGTGTACTTTATAAGATGGCATAGGGTATGGCTCATATCTGCAGTCAAAAAATATAAAACAAAACAAACATTCTGATTTGGATATGATATGTTAAAAGATAAAGCTGGTTTGAGTGAGTTACTAAAAGAGATTTCATCAATATCCCACTTTTTCATTCCAAGGCACTAAGGGAGCAAAAATGAAATGTAATTATGAGAAATAAAATAAGGATTTTCTTAGTTACAATTCCTGGCCCTTCACTGATTGCAGTAAATTATAAATTATGCAGTCAATGTAGGCCAACAAAAGAAGACATCTTCAAATCTCAGTCAAAGGTAATTACTTAAGTCGGCTGAATGTTCCCTTTTCATAGAGCGTGATCTCTCTTTGACAGCTCACACTGACAGATGACCTTCTCAGCAACGTTCTTATCCTTCGGATCATGAGCAGTGTGCCTCTCTCCCTGAATATCTCTATATATTTGTGACACTAAGCTTTCAAATACAGCTATTGACAAATCAGAACATCAGTCTAAGTGCTGGTCTTCCTATCACTCACAATAAAGTAGCTATCACTTGTGGTGTTGTAGAGCAAGCACATCTCTGAAAAATGAGTTCTCACCAAGTGCTAATTTGACACAGCTCGCTTGCCTTCCCATAATTGCTCTGTCATTGTCAGTTGGCAGTTCGGGCTCATTCCTGGAAGCTGTGCCGTACAATTGGATACAATTACTCCCATTTACCACCACTATTATGCCACTGATGTTGCCCAGTCCGCATATTGACATGCCTCATTAAACCTGGATGCAGGCCATTAATGAACATTGTTAGCATTTCTCTTAAACTTTTTGCCTCTAATAAACAGTCAGTGTTCCATGAAGGAGCACTGCCATCCTTGTGATATGATATTTATTATCTTATGGGGGAAGGGGACTCTGCAAATGGAAACTATCCAGATGCTGTGAGAGAGATATATGGTTAGATCAGCAGAGAATAGCCCTGATCAGGAGGACCTTTTCCATCAGGGGCATCCTACCATTAACCAAGTGACCTCTCCTATCCAAAAGAAGACAGGAAGGATAAACATGATAACCTCAGCATGGCCCAGTCACTGCAGGTTTCTCAAGGTTGCCCTGGCTTCCTGCTGCTCCCCCTGCCCCCCTCCTACCCCCAGGTGGTGCTGCGGGATGCAGCAAAGAGCATTTTGCCCTGGGTCCTCAATCCATTATGTCCAGCCGCTCCGACGTGCATTTTTATTCAGAGATAATTATGTGTTGATCAGAGAAGTCAGCGGCTGTCACCCATATGGCAGGCACACCTGCAGTGTGACATAGGTGGTAACGATGGCATGCTCTTGAGCTGTCATGACAGGGACAGGGACTTTATTATGTATATGTCACCATTTCTCTTAGGGAAATTATCCTTTTCCGTACAATGACAATAATGAACCTTACAACACTTTCATAAACCCTGTTTCCAGGCCCTTTCCTTGACCTTCATTAAAACTCTGTCTAGCAAATTCAGTGCTTTATGAACAAAATGCAGACTTTCCAATCAAATGTAAGTGAGCTTTTGGAGTTCCTTTTTAACTGCTTTACATCATGTGGCCATCTGGATGGTCAATGACCCTGCAGAACACATCCCACTCTTCCAGCAGACCACATGTAGCAGGACTAGGATAGTCCTTAAAAAGACTGTAGTATCTGAAAGCTCCAGGGTGTTTGACAAGGTTGCCTCCAGCAGGCTGACGTGGCAGAGCAGTACAGGCACGGCAGCTGCCCGAGAAGCAAAGCATAATGCACTGCTCCGAAGTGGCTGAAAGATAAGCCTAGTGCCCTGTGGAGGCCAAGCAGCACTAGTCCTGCAAGCTGAAATCACACAAGCACAATAAATAAAACATATTAGCTACTCTAAATAAAGTGGATTAGCTATACCGTATAGGTTTGGTATGGGCATTCATTTAGAGGCTTCAGTTAATTCAGGTCAATTTTCCTCGCTGCTCTTAAAGCTTCAGATATCAACAATAGAGAACTTTGCTAAATTTTGAAGGAGAAAAAAAAAAGTCAGGAACCAGTAAGAAATTCCAGAACCGACAGTATTGGGAAGGAAGCACAGGCATTTTGAGTCTCAAGCAGAGGTACGGAATTGTGGAGGAACACAGCAAAAATACCAGGAATCTGTCTAGGTTTTTAAGTACCAGGAATCAGTCTAGGTTTTAGAGACTTTTGCACTGAAAACTAGGCTTATAGGAGAAATTTTGTATCTCTAAGTGTTAAAGATAACCCTTCTGTCCAATATAACATAGAGACAATTATTCTCTCTCTCTCTTAGTTTTGCTTCATTCTTTGCATATTTCCTTCTGCTGTTTGGTTGATGACACAACAGAAAGCCTCCATGGAACTGAAACCAAAGAAGAACAGACAGAAAGGCATCTTGTATCCAGAGAGAAGGAAGAGGAAAGAAAGGGATGTGAGCTTATGCTATTTCTCTCAGGTATCCATAAAAGCTGTGCCTGAGTATCAAAAGGGGAAACTGAAAAACTCCCATAATAATGTATATTATTTATATATATATTTTTTCTTCTTCTTCTGATTTTTTTTTCTTTTAAAGTGGGTCATTCTAATTACAGTGTTCCCAATTAAAAAATAAATAAATACCAAGGCATGAGAAAAGTAAAAAGTAAATTAATGTTGTCAGTGTCTTTTGAAACAGCCAGCTACTCTTTTTTAAAGACTTAAAACTTTGAATATGCAGTTTAAATTGACATTTATTCACCTTTGGGTTATCTTTCATACAGATTTTAATGTGTGAGTGCATGTGAGTAATATGCCTGCTTGCCGTGGTTGTGCTTAACATATTTCTCCCATTTTGATATATACAAATCTACTTTCCACTGCATTATTTCAATAGCAATAGAATACTTCAGAGAAGTAATTTCTTGCAAGTGAGTGCTATCTGTCTAGAGAGAATTGAGGATCCAGGGAATTTAGCTTTAAATTTACATTTTTACTTTAAATGGCTTTAGCAAAAGTTGCTAGCAGAAAAATTGTAAAATTAGGGACAGTTGCAAACTTATGAACTTTCTTAGTCTCTTTTAAATGTAAATATTGTACTGGTGAAAGTGCTTGTGGGACATGTATATGAATTCTGGAATAACATGCCCTTTTGTTCAGCTGTGGTCTAAATAACTATATAGACTGCAGAAATGTATCAAAAATATCTGAAAACCTTAAATGAATAAGCCCACACTTAGTGGGCTTACTTTTTACACTTAATGGCTTACTATTTTGTTCATATTGATCTGTATAATTTTCTCCACACTGACCTCAAGTTACTTTTAAAAATATTAAGACTAGGAGATGAATTTGAGGTTCTCATCTCTCTTTCTAAGGAGTTATGGTTTACTTAATCAATTAAGCACCACAACTACAAATAATAATATCATGATGCCACATTTAAAAGCTGAGACAAACAATGCCTCATCAACTAATAAAATCCCTAAGCTTCCTGTCAGTATCCTGGTCAATATTTTAAGAGATTGTAGAAGTACTGCACTCCTACTGGAGACAAGCAAAAAAGTGGAGTATCATAGACAATTGAAAAGTCATTAAAATGTAGGTCATATCCAAAAATAATTACGAGAACTGAATCTGCTCAGGATATTGAAGTTAACTGTTTTGGGAAACAAAAAAGGACATGTTAAACAAGATTGGTCGAATCTCTGTTTATATCCACAAACATTGTATAGCATCACAAATAAACTAGTGCTGTCTACCAGTGGACTGGCCTGTATTATACTGCCCAAGATGTATACATAATTGACAAATGAATAAATACAAGCTCTCTCATCTTCCATTCAAATATTAATTGAAACACATTTAATTCATGAGAACTGATTAGATTGCAGAGCAGAAGAATATAGTTGTTGAAAGTATTATTTGCATATCAGGTTGAGGTTGCACACATAGCTTCTTGAATATCTCAGATATGGGTGCGATGTTAAAATTGGCAGAGAAGCAATAATATTCCTTTTTTTTTTTTTGAGGGGGGAAGAAAAGCAAAATGTTTACTATCTGCGAGGTGGAGGTTTTTGTCCTGTGACGTTATAATTCTGCCTCTTCTGAGTCTGGGAGTCTGGTCATTGTTATTCAGTCTGTACTAGGGGAAGAAGAAAAACATATCTAGGCTAAGGTCGAAAGGTAATAAAAAAATAATGAAATCATGTTATTTTTCTTCTCTTCCCATCTAACTAGGAATGTATGACATGACAAGAACCATATGGGTTACTGGGTCCTATTTAACATATAGCAGACTGTGACACAAATAATCTGAGTCCTTCTACTTTCACTTTCCTTTGAGTCACACCTATCTATCACCTAAACACATATGAGTTGGTGAGTGTAACAACACAAATCCCTCAAAACTACACAATGTCAAAGAAGAAAAAGAAAAGCAACCAAGGACAACATTCCTACCTTGGATTCCTGCATTAGTAGGGAAGTTGTTCTGCAGTCCCATGTAGTAAATCCATGTGAGAAATTGCTGGATATTTGTTCTGATGTACATTCGGTTCAATGGCAGTACCAAAATAGCTCCACGTGAATAGCCGATGAAGTTTTACATTCATCAACTTCCATGTATGTATTCATTATGCAGCAGAAAATGCTGGTAACTAGCTTGAAAGGAGAAAAACAAACATAA
The DNA here is from genome assembly GCF_040182565.1 of Anser cygnoides. Classification (NCBI taxonomy): domain Eukaryota; kingdom Metazoa; phylum Chordata; class Aves; order Anseriformes; family Anatidae; genus Anser; species Anser cygnoides. The sequence continues at coordinate 28,160,246 of NC_089873.1, forward strand.
ATGAAAATAAGCAAGCAATTAATTTCCAAGGCTTTATATATATGAGTACATATTATTGCCACACTTGTTGTTTCTTTGTTTAAATATAAAAGAAAAAAAGAATTATTAAAATTGCTGTTGTAATTGTATCTGATAGCCTTCTACAATGGAGTGACTGCATCAGTTGACAAGGGAAGACTGACCCATGTCATCTACCTGGACTTCTGTAAGGCCTTTGACACAATCCCGCATGACATCCTGGTCTCCACACTGGAGAGATATGGATTTGATGGATGAACCATTCAGTGGATAAGGAGTCGGCTTGAAGGTTGCACCCAGAGAGTGGTGGTCAGTGGTTCTATATCCAAGTGGAGGCTATACCTTAGGGATCTGTCCTGGGACTGGTACTGTCTAATATCTTTACCAATGACAGAAATAGTGGGATCGAGTGCACCCTCAACCAGTTTGCAGATGACACCAAGTTGAGTAGTGCAATTGATACAACAGAAGGAAGGGATGCCATTCAAAGTGACCTGGACAAGCTTAAGAATTGGGCCCATGTGAACTGCATGAGGTTTAACAAGTCCAAGTGCAAGGTACTGCACCGGGGTCAGGGCAATCCTGGACTGGGAGAAGAACTCATTGAGAGCAGCCCTGCAGAGAAGGACTTGGGGGTTCTGGTGGACGAAAAGCTCAACATGAGCCAGCAGTGCACACTTGCAGCCCAGAAGGCCAACTGCATCTTGGGCTGCATCAACAGAGGAGCGGCCAGCAGGTTGAGGGAGGTGATTGTCCCCCTCTACTCTGTCCTTGTGAGGCCCCACTTGGAGTGCTGCATCCAGGTCTGGGAGCCCCCAACAGAAGAAGGATGTGGAGCTGTTAGAGCAAGTCCAGAGGAAGGCCACAGAGATGATCAAGGGGCTGGAGCGCCTCTCTTATGAAGATAGGCTGAGAGAGCTGGGGCTGTTCAGCCTAAAGTAGAGAAGGCTCCTGGGTAACCTCATTGCGGCCTTTCAGTACTTAAAGGGGACTTATAAAAAAGATGGAGAGCAACTCTTTGCTCAGTCAGATAATGACAGGACAAGGGGGAATGGTTTTAAACTAAAAGAGGGGAGATTAGGAGGAAATTCTTCATTCAGAGGGTGGTGAGGCCTGGAACAGGTTGCCCTGACAGGTTGTGGATGCCCCATCCCTGGAGGTGTTCAAGACCGTGTTAGATGAGGCCTTGGGCAACCTGATCCGGTGGGTGGCATCCCTGCCTATGGCAGGGGGGTTGAACTAGATGATCTTTAAGGTCCCTTCCAACCTGAGCCACTCTATGATTCTATGATTTAGGAAGACTTCCATGCAGACCTTGTATTTAGTGTTTCCTCTCATATCAGTTGCAGTTCCCGACAATCTAAGCTTACAGAGTAAGGTAACCAGTTAAGTATGAGTATTGGAAATATAGTCTCTAAACTTGTACGGACTGACCTTACAGACAATCAAATAAAGAAAACTGCTACAGATATGTCTTCTGGTGTCAGGGAGAGCAGAATACTATTGAGATATTTTCAACACAAGTAAGCATTAGAAAGAAAAATAATCAGGAAACCCAGAATCACAGAATGGTTGAGGTTGGAAGAGACTTCTGGAGACCATCTGGTCCAACCCCTGCTCAAGCAGGGACACCCGGAGCCAGCTGCCCAGGACCATGTCCAGGTGGCTATGTTTGTGCCGTCCCTCCAAGAAGGGAGACTGTACAATCTCTCTGGGCAGTATGTGCCTGTGGTCAGTCACCCACACAGGAAAAAAACATTTGCTGACGTTTGGACAGAACCTCTTGCATTCCAGTTTGTGTCTATTCCCTCCTGTCCTGTCACTGGCACCACTGAAAAGGGCCAGGCTTTGTCTTCTTTGCAACCTCTCATGTACCTTCATCCAGATTCCCTCTTTTCTTCTCAGGACATCTTTTGTTTCTTCTCCAAAGTCTATTCAGGAACAGCAGTTTCAGTCTCCCAGACAGTGTGTTACACACTCCATTTGGAACTTCTAAATTGGACAGAAGGAAGATAAGTGGAAAAACTCACAAGTCAGTTACCACAGAAAAAGAAAAATAACTGTTCTCAGAACTGTCCTTGAGTATCAAATGCAGTGGCAGCTAAGTTCCTGCACTTCTGTATTGGGTTTACATAGCAAGGTTTAGGTAGCAGGGGGCTGCAGGGGTGGCTTCTGTGAGAAGAATCCAAAAGCTACCCCATGTTAGATAAGGGCCAGTTTCAGCCGGCTCCAAAGGGCACTGCAACTGCCCAGAGCCAAGCCAGCAAGCAATGTTTTTTTGTGCCTCTGTGAGAACAGATTTAAGAAAGGGGAAAAAACAAACAAACAAACAAACAAAAATGGTGTGCCACAGCAGTTGGAGAATAAGGAGTGAGAACCAGTCCTGCAGTCCCCAAGGTCAGTGCAGAAGGAGGGCAGGAAGTGCTCCAGGCACGGAGCAGAAGTTCTGCTGTGGCCTGTGGAGAGGCCCCTGGTGAAGCAGGCTGTCCCCCTGCAGCCCATGGGTCCCACACGGAGCAGATCTCCATGCTGCAGCTCGTGGAGGAGCCCCCGGTGGAGCAGGTGGATGTGGCCTGGAGGAGGCTGCGGCCCATGGAGAGCCCCCGCAGGAGCAGGCCCCGGGCCAGAGCTGCAGCCCGTGGAGAGGAACCCACGCAGGAGCAGGGGGTCTGGGGGGAGCTGCCACCTGTGGGGGACCTGTGCTGGAGCAGTTTGCTCCTGGGGGATGGACCCCGTGGTATGGAGCCATGTGGGAGCAGTTCTTGAAGAGCTGCTGCCTGTGGAATCAGTTCAGGAAGGATGGCATCATGTGGGAGGAACCCCACATGGAACAGGGGCAAAGAGTGACCATGAAGGAGCAGCAGAGACAAAGTGCCAGAGACTGGCTGCAGCCCTCATTCCCCTGTGCCACTTGGGAGGTGGAGGTAGAAGAGGGTGGATGGGGGGAAGGTGTTTTTAGGTTTTGTTTGTTTGGTTGGTTGGTTCTCACTGCTCTAGCTTGTTAGTAATAGGTAATAAATTTCATTAATCTCCCTGTGCTGAGTCTGTTTTGCCCATGGCGATAATTGTTGAGTGATCTCCCCATCCTTATCTCAACTCCTGAGCCCTTTCCATTGTATTTTTTCCCTGTTTTTCTTTGAGGAGGGGGAATGAGAGAGTGGTTGTGGTGGAGCTCAGCTGCCCACCTGAGTAAAACCACCACAACTTTAAAAGCTAATATAGCATGAAAATGGATGCTGAAATCTATTAGTAGGGTTTCAGTTCCTTGTGCAGAAATTGCTATGAGAGTGCTACTAGGGTGGGCCATCAACAGTGGCTCAGGTAACTAATGAAATTGCAACAGAACAAGCTTATGATTAGGAGAAGTAAATCACAGAGATTTGTGTGCTTGTGCAATTACCACTACATATAACCTGCTTTTGTTTCTACTCCTCCAGAACCAGCAGAAATTTATTCCTAAAACAAGAAGAAAGTTTCCCAGAACAATCTTCCTTGGCAAAAGAAATATCTGAGTTGTAAGCCTCATTTTAGTTCCCCCAAAATGACTGAATTCTGTGGTGATGCCCCCAGCATAAGTTCAGAACGGCATGGCATGGCATGAGAAGGAAGGAGAGGGGAGGGGAGAGAATAGGACAGGACAGGACAGGACAGGACAGGACAGGACAGGACAGGACAGGACAAGATAGGATAGGATAGGATAGGATAGGATAGGATAGGATAGGATAGGATAGGATAGGATAGGATAGGATAGGATAGGATAGGATAGGATAGGATAGGATAGGATAGGATAGGATAGGATAGGGTAGGATAGGGTAGGGTAGGGTAGGATAGGGTAGGGTAGGGTAGGGTAGGGTAGGGTAGGGTAGGGTAGGGTAGGGTAGGGTAGGGCAAAAATAAATGATTATCAGTACATGTGAAGAGAGCTTCTAAATGAAAAATGGACTGTATTTGCACTGTAAGGGGAAGGTGTCAGATAAAGGGTGATCAAGCAAGGACATGTATATAGAAATGGGCTAGGCTGAGGGCATCCAGTAAAGCAGATAAAGATTCGGGCTTCAGATAGACTTGACTGGCAACTCTTTGGAGGCAACGGCTCAGAAGAGCCAGCCGTGTGCTGGTGAAAATCATGAATATATGAGGAAAAGAAAATGTGTTAGTGAGCAAGCAAATGTAGACTAAGTAACAGCAACTAGTGAGTAGTAGTGTATATAATTTGTGGTAGGAAGAGGGGAAAGACAAAGAGTCAGTGAATGTAAAATCAGAAGGAAAGAACAGAGAAAGTGAAAAGTTTTGATCTACTCTCATTGATACTTTGAAGTGAATTGTCTTTCTCCATTCTGCCGGGGAGCAGCTGATGGAAGACCATTTCTTCTTTCTTTTCCTGGTTTCAGCTGAGATAGAGTTAATTTTCTTTATAGTGACTGGTATGCAGCTATGCTTGGGATTCAAGATGAAAATAATGTCAATAACACACCAGTGTTTTAATTGTTGCAGAGCAGTGCTTACACTAAGCCAGGGACTTTTCAGCTTGTCCTGCTGCCCTGACAGAGAGGAGGCTGGGGGTGCACAAGAAGCTGGGAGGAAACAGAACTGGGATAGCTGACCCAGACTGGCCAAAGGGGTATTCCATACCACATGGTGTCATGCTGAGCAATTAATATGGGGTGGCTGGCAGGTGTGAGGGAACTGCTGCTCAGGGATAGGATGGGCATCAGTTGGCGGGTGGTGAGTAACTGTATTGTGCATCACTTGTTTTGTATATTATTATTATTATTTATTATTATTATTTCCCCTTCTTTTTCTGTTCTATTAAACTGTCTTTATCTCAACCCCAAAGTTTTACCTTTTTCTGATTCTCTCCCACATCCTACTGCAGGATAGTGAGCAAACAACTGTGTGGTGCTGAGCTGCCTGCTGGGATAAACCACAACATTTCTCCTTCATCGTTCCACTCCAGAATATATCTCTGTGTCCACAGATACTATGGTAATGAGCATACTATAAAAAACCGGAATAGATAGATCAGCAACCATTGCCAAGATTTTGGCTTTGAAATCTAGGTAGCTCTCAGGAGAACAATGGCCTATTAGGAAATGTTTGCAACCCTACCACTTAGATGAGGCACCATCTGCCATTTTTCACAGGTAGGGTTGACTTCAGAATCCCCTTCTGTCTTTACTGAGCACTATTAATGACTGTTTTAAGATACAGTAGGAGGAGATACATGAGGTAAATTTCCTGTACAAATTATTAAATTTGGTAAATGTCAGTTGTTTCATTAGTTTAAAATAGTGCTCATGTGTATAATTAGACACTACAATAAGTTTTTCATTATCTAGGGCTTTTATATGACATAAATATACTGTAGCAGCCATATGAAAGAATCGTTTTAAAAACTCAAATACTCTGATCAAATGACAATGTCAGTAGTAGATGAAAGCCCTAATTTTACAAGCTTTCACCTAGAAGTGTAGGTCATCCTAATGGCACTAGGCTTTGGGGGAGCCCCAGGAGTATGAGCTATAGACTCTAACGAATCAGCTCCTTAACCAGTAAAAATTGGCATAGCGGTATCCATTTGGACTGACTGATTAGTCAAACCTGGAAGTGAAAAAAACAAACGAGATGATCAAGCTTCCCAGGATAATTCTGTACGGTACTCCTACTTTGGAGGCATGTCTTCATCATAAAGTGGAGCCCCATGTAGGGAAGCCTGAGGTATGAGGAATTTAGAAGGAAGGTCCATAGGAGGATGTGCAATGCTGGTCTGATTTCCAGCTTCATGCTATATACAGGTACTCAGGATTTATGTGATTGTAATGATTCTGCAACCAGCCTGAGCTGCCTCATATCTAACTGGCACTGAGCATCTCTGCCCCATATGTTCCCAGTCTTCTTGCCCCTCTGTGGCAGGAGAGTTAGTGGATTTGTACTCCCCATGAAGTGGCAGTTCCTCTGTGTATGAAGCTTGCTGCAGTTTTAGTGCACGAAGCGTGCTGCAGTTTTAGTGCCTCAGGGGTGAAACAAATCTATCTGGACTCCATGGGACTCTTCCTGTTCACTGTGCTTCAGTCTCACCATTAGTGCCTAGATAGGGATCGCTGTGCAGATTCCTCTTACAATCAAAAAAAAAAAAACAACACCACAGAGTAATTTAGTTTTAATGACATGGCAATCTGATCTCCATGATACTTTACCAGCTTGAATTATTTCACCAGATAATTTTCATACATGTAAATATATATATGTTTGCATGTAAATTTAGTAGTCTAACTTATTAATGTATTTTAAGAATTGTATCATTTACAGTTTAGCTTATTCATGTATTTACTTTCATATAGAATTCCAAATAGTTTTAACAAGCCTACAGTTGTATTGCGATAATAGATCATTTTGCAATGAATAAATGTAACCACAACCAATACCTATTCAAAACACCACACCTAAAAAATGGACTTGGGCATTTGTGTTCCCAAGCAAAATATTTTTCACAAAAGGTAGCAATAATACTGTGATATTTATTGCATGTGTGCTGTCATACTTGAGGATACATACAGTAATCCTATAGGTATATTACAAATGAAATGGACTCAGCTGAAGAAAAAATATAATAGTAAATATAGAGACTTAGAGTCTGAACCTATGAGATGTTCATCAGGAGAGTCGGAGTCAACAGTTTCCTACTTAAATTTCAGAAGCATAGTGTCCTCCTACATGTACATATCATGCTGGTCTTAAACAGAGCCCCTATTCATGACCAAAATAGCTGCACAGGGTAGTGGAGTTTCTGTTGTATTTGGATTTCTAGGCAGGAATGCTGCTATCTGATAATAAAAACAACAGAAGTTCTTTGTTTCTGCAGAGACTACAAATTATGAAAGGCTCCATTACTGATCTGCTTGGTGTTATTGTTTAGAGACCTAAAACATACATTGACAAGTCCTTAATGGCTTCTGTATTTACATTTCCCTACAGAGATTCATTTAGTTGGCAATGCTGAAGACATTGTGCCTGATGTTGCATAATTTTTGTTTTCCTGTAACATATCTCCTTGCTCATTTTTCTGAAACTAGTGCTTGTTTTCTGAGGCCACAAGTCACTCGAACAAAACATTCTCTTTACAACATCATCCCAAAAGGTTTTCACCATACTCAGAAACAGTACATGGCGAAGGATACCAGTTTGGGCATTCCGTCAGTTTAACAGCCCCAAATGATTTTCAATCACCAGAGACATCAGCCTGTTCTCTGTGGACTCGATGTGAAGAATTTTATGATGTATAACAGAAAATGTAATAAGCAAAACTTAGGCCTAGTTATATGATAGTTATTCCTGCAAATGACCTAATGACTCTAATGAAGAGAGTCTCCAGTCTTTGCACGGATGAAATGAGACAGCAAGGATAAGATTCTCTGTCTAACTTCATCTGTGTGAGTAGACTTCCCAAGCATAATCATCTACTGCCTGTTTAGATGGCAATTTAAGAATACTGCCTAATCTCCTGAACTCCTTCTGTCTCTGCAGAAAACTGTAGAACTTGTGCCACACAGGCGAGCTCTAGGCACATATTCCAGACAGAATATGCAGAATATGTAGAACGTCTCTACATCTGAGCTAGATACCTAAACATTAATTCACAAACAGTGGAAAGAAACAGGTACACTTAGGCTATAATCCATTGTCCTATTATAGATGCCTAATCTAGGGCCACAAAACAGTAGTGTGAGAACCTTACTTTTCCTTTGACTCCATCGAGAGGGATTTGGTTGATTTGTTCTTATGATATTAAAATCTAGATGGATGAGTCCCACACCCCATTTCTAACATTATTTTGGAAGAGGTTGCCATTACTGAGAATACCTCCACCACAGACAACACTCCTGTTTCTGAAAATTTTGGTTTCTGACAGTTCATGCTTCGTTCCAGGTTGCCAAAATGGTGTTGCTAATATTGATAACAAGTGTTACTTCTGTGCTGTTATAATTTAATAAATACTACAGCAGTTTTCTGAGACAGAATACCACATGTGAATAATTATTTCAATTTTGCTGCAAAATCACTAGTGAGTGCACGGGGATATAGCACATGCCATTAATTTTTGCAAATGTGATACCTGCCAAAGCCTGCCAAAATGCCAGTGTCTTTTTTTTTTTTTTTGGTATTGATCTGTAGCAAGTAGAGAAAGAATTTCTTCTGGTCTAGCCCACCAAGTGCTACTACTATATTTTTGTAATAATAACGCTACTGTACACTCATAAGCAGGCAATGACCAGTGGTTTCATTTGACAAACTAGATAACTGAGATGTCACAAAAGGTCTCAGAATTTGGAACAGCTCCTAAATTTCCCATATGATAGACTGAAATGTAAACCACTTTATGCTGCTTTTCATAAACATCTGCCAATTATGTGTGCTTGACTAAGCTGTCTTTAAGTAGTTTCAAACTTAGATCAACATCCCCTTGTGGGGTAGAAATTTCAGCACCTCATTGCTATCTTCTGAACAGCTGCAAATAACAGAACAAATGTTCATTGTTTCCTCCTCCAGAGGGCCATCTGACTGATGGATAATAGCTCAGGTCTGCTACTTCTCTGAATCTGCTGACCAAAATCTATGCCATGGGCTCGAAGACTGTATCTTCATAACCTATTGACAAGGCAGGCAGAAGAAAGAATACATGTTCACAATTAGACTGTATCATAATTAGTGTACATAAAGAGCTAGAACGAGGCCTTCCTGATAGCTATGGTTTTTGTATCTCACTGATTTAAATGTTTGGTTTTAATGATGTGATACTTCTACTCAAGACATTGTTTTAATCTGTAGAAGTTACCAAAATGTTCTGTCACTACCTCCATGAATCTGTCTCACCCATGTTTCTACTACATACATTTGTTCAATCTTTTGTTAATCGTTGAATTATTGAGATTAAGTTTTGTGCTTCTTTCTGTAAGTCTCAAAGCACGTAACATATCTAAACTATCAAACATCAGAAATTCTCTAATATAAGCAGTATATCACACATGTATTTTCAGGTATTAAAGTACATAGCAATTAGCTTGGTTTTCCAAAATATTATGAGCATTAATAACTATGGATGGCACGCTCTTGTAATGCTTTAATTGTCTTTGGTTCTTCAGTTTGAATCATTCAGTCCAACACTTACTGTGACACAGTGTATGCAGTGCTGTGTCTCAGGAAAGGAGCTGTGTTGTTTTAATAATATTCTTAAGTATTTTATCATGCAATCATCATAGACCAAAGAGCTTTTGAATGAAGAATTTTCTATGTGCAACAGTTATAGAAATAAAGGCTGTTGTAGCTGGAGTTCTTGGATGTTCCTGTGATAGAGGCACAGAATACTAATATTAGTAACAATATTGCCAAACTGAAAGTTAGAGAGTCACCTTCCTTCTCCTTAAATTGTTTTCATTAAAACACACATTGAACATGTTTTTCTCAAATATTCTGCCACTCCAAAAAGGTTTCGGGATTCTAGGTGCTAGGTTCATTGCACTTCAAGCCAGAGAGAGTTTTAAAGTGGAGTCTTATAAAGAGTGATTAGTTAACATCTTTTTAATGATGAATTAATGATCAGTAAAAGCACTGTAGTTCCAATATGTACAGAGCCTTGTATCCAAAGGCACAGGTTCAGTGAGAGCTGTTTTGCGACCTTTGTGGTGCCAGTAAAGGTTGGGTTGAGTGTAGGCAATGTCCAATCAGTCTTTCAAGGTTAA
>NC_089873.1:28172500-28187500 GCF_040182565.1 Anser cygnoides
CCTGCTGATTATTTTTTCAACATCCTCACTTCCTTGCTATCAACTATGTGAGGAAGGGAAAATCAAACAATTCAAGGAGTGAAATAAAAAAGTTAAATCTGACAGGTATTATTACTGTCCAGTTATGACATTTGCAATAAAATTATAAAGAAAATGGACTTTAGTAACATGCTTTTTATTTATATGTTTGAAAAATTAGTGAAAACTGTGATCCCATTCTACATGATTACCTATACGTTAGTTCTTTTCCCTAGAGATGTCAGGCTTGAATTTCTATTCATCAGCTCTGCCCTTCTTTCTGTATTACTCTGATGTATAGATTGACCTGTCAGACCTAACCCAAAGGCCTTGATCTCTACTCTCCTTTAGGTCCCTCTTCAGGATTTTCTTCGGCAATGGCATCTACACAAGATCAGTGGTGGAGAGTTTGTGGTGCAGTTAGGGAGAGCTAATTTTAATTAATTAATCAATTAATTAATGCTTTGGAACATGTAATGGCTCCCTAAGTAACCTCATTATCTTATTTTCATTACTCTCCTCTTTCTTGTCTATTCCCTTCTTTCTTTTTGTGTCAGAATTGCTTGTTGTGTCTTGTTTTAAATTAGATTCTTCAGGGCAGGGGCACTGTCAGACCTGCTTTGTACAGTAGAAGGCATGTTTGGGCCTCATCCTGACTGGAGCTTTTGGGCACAACTGTAATTAATTACCATTTACAGCTGAGCCATAGTGATGCTAAATGCCTTGTTCGAGGTGTCAAAGCAAGTCAGCAACACAGCTGTAAATGAAACCCAGATGGTATTTCTCTCTGCTTGTTCTGTGGGATTGCTACAGTGAAATAAACGTTCAAAGATATTACCAGATTTTCCCAAGAATAAAGAAGGTATTTCTGATTTCCCCAAGCTTCTCAGAGAAAAACTCCTCAAGTACCTTTTATGTTAAAATACAGGTCTTCTTTTTCAATCTATAATTTCAGAAGCCTCTACATGCCATAAAATGACTTCTTGCCTATTTTCCCAAATTCCCCCTATTTTCCCTAAATTTCCGCTATTTTTCCTCTTTTTTTTATTTTTTTTTTCTAATCAAACAAATTTCAGTATGGAGTGAAGATGCAAAAAATTTAGAAGACTGGAGAGAATGTAATATAGCAGATGGGTCCTGAAAAGAGGACTAGCAGTTGCAAGGTTAGGTGTATTGCCCTGTAGGGATATCACAGGTACGTGTGGTTGCTCTCAGATATATTGCTACAATATTTGAGACATACCTAGTTGGGAAACTGATTCTTATCTGTTAGTTGGCCAGTCCTTCTACTCTTTCAACTTTCAGCTTAAAACTATGCAAACTGATTCAGCCAGAGACAGAAATTCTCCATGCTTATTCAGTGAGATATGTAGCTTAATCAATTAAACAGTAGTCTTTCCAAATCATGGGCTACCAACTGCCATGATCATATCTTTTTGTTGTTACTACTGTCAACAACAAGCTTGAGACTCCTGACATCACTATGGTGTACTTGCTAATAAGTTGACAGGAGACATACTTGCCACAGGCTTATTGACAAATAAGAATATACATGAAAATGAATGTTGCATATGTGCATTTGCCTGCATGAGTGTCAGGTAGCATGCTTTTTCAGAGATGGGGCAGAAATATTTTCAGGTGAAACCAGCTCTGGAAAAGAAATACTATTCAAAAAAAAAAGTTTTCCATCCAATTTTAGGAAGAACATATTTATAACAGTACCTAAGTATCAGTGGATCTTAGATTATAAAATAATAAGGAACCTATCCAAATAGAGGAAATCAAATGCTTATATAAACCAGACTAAGGTGTGTGAATAAAATTAACAGTGAAATTAAGCTTCAAGATGCAGAAATGGGACCAGACTGCATCAAGTCTGAATTAAAACTTATAAAATACATAATTTGTAGATGTTCAATCTTCATGTGTTCTCATTCTAAATAGGTATCTACAATAAGAAAGTATTATTGTTTTTTGTTTGTTTTGTTTTGTCTTTTTTTTTTCTTCCCATTGTCTATTAGGAGTTCTTCAGACTCATAATTTAGAGTTATACATCTAATGATGCATGAAATTAATGGTTTGTAAATTACAGTTTACTTCTTCCCCGTCATTTCAGAGTATGTGCATTTGAGTCCTACACACGTGAATGCATAGATCTGCCAAAAGTGTCTTTTTGAGCCTAATCCATCTCTCTTAATATTCTCTGACATTGCCAGGCTGCTAACAAAATTCATTTACAGGTATTTTCTTTATTCAGAGAGAACTGTTACTGTTTACATTTAACAAAGCTATTTTTCTCCCTCTCTCTCTTTCCTCCGTAAGAGTTGAGGGAACAGATTTCAGAACCCAGTGTTCCCACTTCTATGCTTAGTTAACTGCAGTAGTAATGCTTTTCTAGGCAGGTTCTCTTGAAAGTGAAAGGATTTAACTTGCTTATGTCATGGCAATGATACATTGTTAGTTCTAAACCTAATGAATTTCTTGTGAACAATTCATATCTATTCCAGACTTAACCATTCTAAACAGACTTCCAAGCTTGAGATGGATTTTTAACTTCAATGTTAGATACGTCAAAACCCACTAACTCTCGTTGCTTACTCTATTGCCTCCCACCTTTCTCCTATTTCATGTTTTTTTTTTCATATCTGAAATTCTTTTCTTTCTCATGAAGTAGAAAATATTTCTATTTATAGAATCCCAAACACTGGCCATCTTTAACTTAATTTTGATGCCACTGTTTCTTTTGCAGATTACAGCCCTTTTCTAATATTCAGCTAAATATTTCCTGCCCTATTTTCATGTAATTTTTCTCTATACTTCTTTAAGCTGTGAGTGCAGCTACATCCATACTTTATAATACTGCTTTGAAGGTATTTGTAGACTGTTATGTCCTCCATTAATCTTCTCTATTCTCAATTATATATATGTAGACTCCTTGTCTCTTTTACTACATCTTTTTCTACAGTGTAAAGCTCTCATTGTCATTGTTTGCAACATCTGTATTTCACATGTAGATTTGTTTTCTTCTGCATGATTTTTTTTTTTCTGTGAAACTTCCTCCTTTATTTACTCCAAGTAGTTTTAAATTTTAGCATAGCTAAATCTACCTCTCAGGGTAATATTTATCTGAAAGACCACAGAGAATGGAAAAAAAAAATACACTTCCCTTTCCAATCTGTAAGTGGTGTACAGAAAGTTACAAACAGGTAAATCTGTTCACAGATAATGGTAATTTGAATCTAGTATTTTTAGCCAGAATTTCTAAGAAAAGGATGTTATCCCATTAGGTTCCACGTCTGCACTTCTTTGTCTGCTCCTCTCTAGCAATTCTCTAATCGGCTGGCAATTTCAGCTTCAGCCACATTTGAGAAACGAGTTGAATCATGAGAAGTATGTGATTTCTATATGATTGATGAAAAAGAGTGATTGGGTATAAAAGATGGAGAGAGTTTCTAACACTGTCTTTACAGAGAAGAAAGCTTTACAGTCAAAGACCACAGTTTTGTTAAGCAGCAGAGAACACACAGCACTGATGGCTTCTCACACAAAGTCTCTAGCATTTGATAAGTTAAAACCCATAAATAAAGTTTTTCCAACACTTACTTTTACTAATGTCAGTTCCCCCTGTGGATTCTCTGTGGTCTAATAAGGCAGGAGTTAATGCTGCAATCTTAGTACAATTTGGTCGAAAATTATCTATCAATCAACCATAAGACACAGCCATTTGCAGTCAACCCATTTTTAATTCTCGTGCTGCTTGCTATGTGCATTTGCCACCCTTATTCTTTCTTGGGTTTGCTACTTTCCAGGTAGCTGTTGTCTTCTCTTCGTGTCAAATGAAACTTTGCTTCAAAAATATTGGCCCTGTATTTTCTGTGTTGTACTGACATTTGGAACAGACTTCAGTGATTTGCTCCTGTTTGGTATCATGTCTGTTCCAAATCCCCAGTTCCTTCCCCACTCATTGCTCCACGCTAATTAGCATGAGAAGTGCTCACTGAAATTGAAGAGGTATTTGCTATGTAAAGAAGCTGCACACTTGCTGTTTTCACCCTGACTCTTACTCACCTCTTGCCTGTAGTTTCCACCTTTGGGTGTGCTATATATAATTTAAACCCTGATTGCAAGTAGATACAGTCCCTCCTGCTTTGATGTGGAAACAGCTTTTTGCATGATGGAAATTGCAGCTGTGAGTGAAACAGCCAAACTCTGCATTGCATTGGAAATAAGATTGCTGAAAATTGACATGGTGGGTTTTTAGCAAGAACAGCCAATGAAAATAACTCAAGAGATGTGTTTTGGCCTAAGCCAACACTTTTTCAGGGACTCAGACATAGATTCATGGAAGGACGCTGGTAGTAACTGACACTGTAGATTCCTATGCCCAAGTTAGATTCTCATATTGCTTACTAGGGTTTCACAGGTGAAGCTCTGGCTGCTGAAGTTATCACCTGTAAATTTCTTTAGGGATGCAAGGTACTGGCTGCTGGGTATGCTTAGTAGAACTTATATTCTGGCAATCCATTTTCCATTTCATTTTAAACGAAAGTATCTTTCTATCTAGCATGCAGTCTACTGTGATATCAGCATCAGTCTGCATTTAAGCTCTGGATCCTTGCTTTGGAGACCAGTATTTTGGTATATGCAACAGAGTACTTCAAAGACTAAAAGCTGTGATGTGTAAAGTCAGTCTCCTATGAGGATTTAACTCCAAGTGCTAAACAGGAAGACACCCAAGAGTGACATCTGCAATGGCATTTGGGTACTTTCCAGGCATAAAAACAGTACTTGAATGGTTCCCACAGGACTCCTCTATCTGTTCTTTCAGCATTCTGTACGTTTGCCTACATTAAGAAGTGTCTTCCTGCACATGCACCAATGGGATATCTGGAGCTTTGTCGATCAAGCTCTGTGCGTTTTCAGAGAAAGCATCTATGGTCACTTTGCATTTTATTATGCTCAAATATTTTCATGTGTATAATGCTGCTTTGAATTGAGCCAATACAGTGAGTTTGGCAGGCTCAGATTTATGATTAATTCATTAATTTTTCATTTTAGATCAGCACTATGGACCAATATTCCTAAGTCCAACCAAGCTGGTCACAGTTCTGCACATGGACAATTGTAAGGTACAAACATAAATTTTCTGACTAACACATTGTGGTCTAATCATTTTCAGAAGTACCAATTTTTAACAACATTTTTAATAGTTCTCACTTTGAACTTAAATGTTTAATTCTTTATAAATTGCACTTAAGGCACTTACCTGTTTTTTTGATCTACATGTTTAAGAAGCCTGATACTTGTCACACTTGGGTTTTATTGACATGAGCCAATAATTCCTTATGAATACATGTTGTACTGCTACACACATCTGTACGCCAGCATCTAGCCCTCTCCTTGGGAATCTGACAGATATCAAATTGTAAGCAGGATTGGAGCAGACATCGGGACACTCTTCCTTATATTTTGAAAATTTCCATTCATGGTTTTCCTGGATTTCAAACTGAAATAGAAGTTCAAGCAAATTGTTAACCAGCATCAATATTTTGTCTGAACACATAAACACAGAATCAATACTTTGAAAATCCCCCTTGCAGAAATGTGTTTACTAGTACTTTGGTACTGCACCTGTGGTGGTGAGGTAGAAGGTTTTGTCTGCATGCTGCCTTTTAACTTTGAAAATATCTGTTGGTCTGCATAATGGGCAACACCACTCTGTTTAAGCCCTTCAAAAATTTGCCTTTGTTGCCCAAGCACAATTAGTGAATATTCTCTACCTTCCATGGCTGAGATAACAAAGTTGTCATTAGAAATGAGATGGATTCCAGTAGTGACCATAGTGATGCTGCCTGGCACTCCTAGATAATGCTCTCCCCTGAGAAGCCTTACCCTAGTAATTACTTTCTTCTCCCTTTTGTCAACCTATTTGAAATCTATCACTTTTAATGAGTATTTATCTCTAAGTCAGTAAATCTGTATTAGGTAGCACTTTGTGTAATGTCTTATTCCAGTCCATTATCCATGGTACTCCATCCTATCTATGCAGGCTTCATTCCTATGATTTGTTCCATGTGGACTGAACCCTGTGTTCATGCAGAACCCCTTGGACTGCAGAGCCATTCCATATAGACCAAAGACTCCATCTGCGTGGATAAATGGTGAGATCTGGGACAGTAATTACAACATAGGAAGTGATTAGATTTTTTTTTTAAACATTGACCATTTTTAATAAGCTTTCTTTTAATTATCAATTGAATTTTACCTAAATATTTGCACATTGATTCCCCTGTATGCCTGAATATTATGCCTAGGATGCATGTAAAATCAATAGGCCAGAATTTTCCCAGGTCTTCCTTCCTACCATATATGGTTATTTTTAGCATCTGAATCCCTAGCTTGATGAACATTATCTGCAAAAGTTCAAAAAGTCTTTCAGTCAGTTTCTTAAAATATTCAGGTGAGCCAAATGTCCAGATCCATCTTACTTAATTTTGTCTAAAACTATTTAGGAAGCAAAGAAATTATTACAGGACACAATTCAGAGAGACCATTATCAAAGGTAGAGACGTCAGTGATTTGGAACTTGCAGGGTCAAGTCCTGACCCTACAATTAAAATCTACATATTTTTTATTAATATTAATAAAGCTTATAACTGATTTTAGCCCCAGGCAGGACAGGGACCTTGTTGTGCTTGGTGCAATGCAAATCCAGATGAGGAAATAACCCTTCTTGACAGATTCAAGCTAAATCCAAAAGAAGGCATTTGGGCAATTTGTGAATTTGCTGGAGGTACCAGCTAGGGAAGCTTTTACAGCCATGCTATGTCCTTTTAGGGGAGAGAAAAAAAAAAAAAAAAAAAGGAAAAAGAAAAAAAAAAAAGCCCTTACTGAACCAAGGCTGAAACTCTGGGATAACGACCAAGCCTTTCGATTTGTTGACAAGGACTATCTTAACATCTCCTGACATAAGTGGAGTTCACTTCTGGTTTCAGTCAACAAGGAGTGTACACTAGGAAGCTAGTCATCTCTGGTGGTGACAAATGGGATCAGTGAAGGAATACCGCAAAGATCACCGTGAGACATCCATGTTCCTCCCTGCTAGGGACAACCAGCCAAAGATCATAACCCCTGCAGATCAAGAGCAGGCAGCAGACCTTCAGTGTAAGGAAATGACAAACACGGGGACGATGGTTTTTCATGTCTAAATGCTTAATGCATATTTGGGAAAAGTCCATATAAGGAAGATCATCTGTCTTTTCTGCTTTGCCACAGTCCACACATGGATACAATTGTATTCACACAGCAGGTTGCAAGGCAGAACCTGTAAATATGTTTAGTAAGTTAGAGGCAGACATAAACTAAAACCATGTGTATTTGCTTTTAAGGCAATCAGATTCAGTAGTGTTGTCAGCACCTCTGAGAGCCCACCCCAGGTGTAGATGACCTTATTCTCTATAAACACAGTCAGTGAAATAATTCTGATGTTATCCATTTATGAGGATGTTAAGAGGTATGACACCAAACAATTTTTAGGTGTTCACTGAGGAATTTTTGGAACCCGCTTACACAGCAAGTGCTTTCACTGGAAAATCTTGAAGCAATTTATGTAGTATAAATTTTTTTGCTATGTTAAAGTGAAAGTTTATTCATGAAGAGACACATTCAGCTACAAGCAGTAAGCAAATGTAAAGATTTTTCACTACTTCAGATGTCAAAATAAAGCCTCGCTAGGACAGGCACCGGCTTCTGTATGGCAGGAAAAATCATTTTGGAAAAATCAGAGCTGAGGACTAGCAATCTAAACTCAAACCCTCTAAAGTAGTTTTGGCAACATGAAAGATCATCACCTTCATATGGGTTACACTTCTATAGATATGAGTAGACGACATTAAGAAAGGTTCAGATTCATGAAGTAATCAGGGGAACATTTCATTTCAGGAAGAACATAGGCACCTATATTTAACAGAATATTTCAAAAAATCCCTTTCCACTGATACAGGCTTTTTAGTATCAGTGCGTATACTTTTTTTTTTTTTTTTTTGCAATTAGTTTACAAGTATGTTTTGCAATTGTACAAGTCCCAGGGGCTTTTAATACTTGGCTGTACTAAATGCTTTGGTAACTTCTTACAGATTGACCACATATTCCATTTAGAAGGACACTTCCCTTTAAAAAGAGGAAGGATGACCTTCATTCTCTTTTATACTGTGGACCTGTCTTTGTCACAGAAATATGTCATTACCATTTGTTACAGGCAAAACATTCTTATTGACTGTGGAAACTTTAAACAATTTAATTTATTGACAATTATCACAAATTTTGGATTCCTGATTTTGATATGGATGGGGGAAAACAACAACAACAATAACAACAAAACACAGAAGACAAACAGAAACACTTAAACACAGAAAGAAACACCTGACGCAAGACCTTCCCTCCCCTTTCAGGAGGCTCAATTTCCGTCAAAAACTTCTGCTCCTCCCTTGCTAGACTCAACTCTCCTTATTTTCTGTATGGGTTACATCCAGTCTATATATCACAGTGAGGTGAGGTGTTGAGGGAAACAGAAAGTTAGGGTCAGTGTGTGATGGCTGTTTTTAACAGCGCCTTGCTTCTTACTGATGTTGCTCTGCTCCAGCACAGGTTGTCCATGGCTGCAGTCCCTAGGAGTTGACCTCCTCTGGCACAGAGGTTCTCTTTCCAAGAGCGTGCCTTGAGCTGTGTCTCCAGCAATGTCTCCTTCCACATCTCTGTTTCTTCTTCCCCACAATGGTTGCCACTATTCCTTAAATATGTTTTGACAGAAGCACTATATGCTTCTGTGACTGGCTGAATTTTTGGCACATGAAGGTATGCTCAAACTTGTTTCAGTGCTGACTGGATGCATATATGGATGGTAAAGAGCAGTTCATGTCCTTTTCTCACACTGGTCACTCTGCAGCACCCTCTATCAGGTCATTCTGCAGCACCCTTTATCAAAACCATGTAACTTATGCACCATGTTCCAATAAAGAAGGAATATAGATATATATACATATATATATATATTTTAAAGGATTTATAGACGTTAGATACCTTGAAGAAAAGAGATGAGAGGAGACGTTTGAATAAAATAGGGAAGACAAGACCTTAGGAATGAGATTTTGATCAAGTATCTTGAAGATCATGATAACTACTATGAGTTCTGAAACTTGACAATGTAGAGGTCTTTTTTTTTTTTGGCAAGATATTTGGTGGACTTAAGGAATTAAAAGTAGAATTGTTGAATTGCATGTAGTGAAAGAGGAGAATGTAGGAGAGGATCTTAGAGCAGTTAGTAAGCTTAGGAGAGAAAGGATCACATGAGGAAAAACAAATGGGCTCCAGGTATGGAAGATGAAGCAGTTACAAACATGAGGGCATAAGAATAGGTATGTATGCAATCAAGAAAGTGAAAAAGAAAGGATTTCTGGGGTAAATGATACAATTAAAGGAGTAGAATCAAATAAAACATTTGTGACAGGTAAAGAAACAATTATGGAAAGAAGAGGAAGCCAGTTTAAGTAGTGAATAGAAGGCCAAGTCATACCTTGGCAATTTTATTTTGGAGGAACTGGTAAAGTAACATGAAAAGAAGTGGAAAGATATAGGAATTTAGGATATGAATAAGAAATGAGTCAAAGATGAAAATGTCACTGAGATTGCAGAGAAGCTATTGAGTACCACTGGAGAAATACTACATTCCTATGAAGGAAAATATTGGAGTAACAATAAGGGAGGATGAATTCACAGTTGGACTGTTAAGTCTGATCAGAAGATTTATGACACTGTGCAGCATGAAAAGGTGATCAGAACAGTGGTCTCTGAAGTTGCAGTTGAACTGGGAAGCACTGAAGGAAGAGGAAAGCTTTGTCAGGAGGTAGGTGAAAAAGAATTACTCTTAGACACCAATAAAGCAAGAACAGAAATGACAACTGCATTGGTACAAAAAGAGGAAAACCAGACAGGAGGCTGAACTCATAAGAAGTCAACAGCATTACTGGACTAAAGCCTTATAAAAGGATCAAACAACAGCTGTTATAAGAAATGTAGAGTTTGAATGGAAACTACAAAAGAGAACTTATTTAGCCTACAAGTCTAGTCCCTTTGTTTGACGAAGGTGAGAAAAAGAGGCAGAAGTCAGACTGAAAAATTCGACAGCAGATCAGCAGAGAGAAAGCAGACATAAATGAAGTTCCAGTTTGGTGAACGGAAGACCTCAAGCATAGACATAGCTCAATGATGAGCTGTGGGCAAAGAAATATACAGCTTAGGTTTCAAAGGATCATCATCATGGAAACTGAAATTATTTGAAATTATGATATATTAAACCATAATTCTTCACTTCCAGGTACCCTGGTTCTATGCATTTTGCACCACAAATGAAAGGTTAAATTCTCAAGAAAGATTTAACACGGTGACATCTAATTTTCAAGCAAACTGCCAGCTCATTCTCTCTCCTTCTTCCTTAAGCCATGTTCTGTGCCAGTGGAAGGAAACTGAACAAGAAGCTAGGCAGTAGGAAACCGTGAAGAGTAGTGGTGCAGAAGGGATTTTCCCTTTTTATAAGATGTCTGTTTGCTCACAACTTTCTTAGCTGTGAACTGTCTCCTGCAGTGAAGTGAAATCACTTAAATGGTATCATTTCTTTTTCACAAAGAGATAAAAGAACGTAAATGAAATATCAGGACACAGTCTAGTATCACTCAATGATGACGGCATTCAGCCAAGAGAACCGTTCTCAAAACTTCATTTCATGTGAGCTTACATTCTTCGTGAAAGATATAACCACAAGGCTATCTGCAAGTCAGAACTTCACATCTCACCCTATCATTGCACACTTTGTTCTATTAAAAATATAGGGGGTGGGAGGTGGTGGGGGTGGGGGGTGGGGGTGGAGGAGGAGTGTGTAAAAGCAGAGTGAATTTTATTAAAAAAACTATATCATCCCAGGGTTAGGGTGCTCTTCTGCTGCAGGAAAGACCTCATGTTAAATCATGGGTTGACGAAGGTGGAGGAGGAAGAAGGATTTAAATGTACGCCTGACTTAAATCAATACTTTCCAATCTCTCATTGAAGGGGAAAGATAATCTCCCTGTCTTTTGTCAGATAGGGATGCTATGAAAATGGTTATTGTGATGGATCTGTCAAGTAAAAAAGGTGTAGGAATACATTATTTGTGAATCTCTTGTGAACCTTATCATGAACTGGAGCTTCAGGAAATTCAGCACTGCCTAGGCAAGAGCTGTTTTGCTCTTACACACCTATCAAAACTTAGACACCTAAAGGACTTCACTGGAGTAGACTTATTCTGTCATAGACACCTGCTAAATTCAGGAAGTTTTCAATGGTAATGATGAATAAGTATTAAACTACATGCTCAGAGACTAATTAAGGCCTCTACAATGCTCTTGCAAATCTACCTCAAAACTGCTACACACAACAGGCAGCCATGATGTACAAGTAAAATTGGGGTTTTAAGGGAGCTAGTGCATAGACTGAAAAGGGATTTCTTAGTTAAGAAGACAGATGGAGTGAACGATTGAATGACATTTACTAAACAGGAAAGGAAAGTGATAGGGAAAAGGGACAGCTGTAATGAACACAAACATGTAGCAGATAGAGAAATGGTGTGCTAGATTTAAAGGACATCTGGTGTAAGGGACAGCTGAAGTGTATGAGTGACATGCCCTAGATATAATGTTGGAAGTGCTGTGCGTGAATGATAGCTGGCTTAGCTATCATGGGTGACATGTCCTCCATAGAGGGATAGAGTGCTGGATACAAGTGACAGCTAGTATGTACTGTATGACTGAAATATCTTTGTTACAGCAGGCAAATATAAGGAAAAATTAGCTGGAATGCCTGAGCAACATGTTCCTGACCAAAGAAGGAAGAGCTAGATGCAACACAAAGCTGCAACGCATAGGTAATGTGACCTAGAAGGGGAAGAGAGCAGTAAGTGGGACAAGTGCAATAGGACCAGATTGGATTAAATAAACCGAGCAGGAAGGAGATGTCATGAAGTGTAATGTATGATTGGAGTGTACAACTGATATGCAACTGGCTTAAAGTAGTGTCAGTGGCCAAAGCTGATAGAGTTGGCAGCTGGCTGCACCCAACTTGTTGTAACCATAGTGCTTGATCTTGCTGGCATTTCCATGACGTGGGCCAAATTTTCCAGAGGGACTATCATGGGGGTTTCTGTAATAGCTGCATCAGTACAGTGATCCTGCTGGCATCATAATTTAAGAATTTTTAATGATGACACTGTATTTTGTTCTCATTAGTGCAATTAAATTAAAGATGTCATTGAGACATGTTAGAATGGTCCACTGTACTTTTTGAAAGTCATTTCTGAATTAGTTTTTTTTTTTTCAGGTGGTATCCTACTACAAAGGTAGATCAGTGAAAGTACTTCTTTTCAATCTTTGGGGATTTTCCATATTAATTCCCTCACTCAACAGCACACTCCTGGAGGCTTACTTATGTACTCTGTAGCTGCTCTGTGATCATGAGTCAGGAAGCCCCAGTCATGATCACTGTTACTGGAAAACAATCTTTTTTTTTTTTCTTTTCTTTTTTTTTTTTTTTTTCCCTCAGACACTCACTTTGTCTCTCTCTGTCTGTATGTCCAGTCCATATAAGCCCACAGATACCCAAGTCCTCTGGTCTTTTATTTTATATATCCATATATACAAAACTGAACACATACATACAGGTTTTTGTGCACCACTACCACAACAGTTATGATAAATTGCAGTAGAACTTGTTATTCTGTAAATTATTGTAGGTTATTACAATCAGCAGAAGAATGGTCATATCCAGAATTGTGATGTCCAAGAGTTCAAAATTATCAATCAGGGATACAGGTTCATGAAGTAGGCTTAAAAATCACAGGATATAAGTAACAAATAAATACAAGACCAAGCTTCTTTTCATTCACACGATCACAGAATCACAAAATGGTTGAGGTTGGAAGGGACCTCTGGAGATCATCTAGTGAAACCTTCCTGCTCAAGTAGGGTTCCTAGGGCACATTATCCAGGACTGTGTCCAGAAGGCTTTTGAGTATCTCCAGGGAAGGAGACTCCGTGACCTCTCTGGGCAACCTATGCCACTGCCCTGTCACCCTCACAGTAAAGAAATTCTTCCTCGTATTCAGATGGAACTTACTGTGTTGCATTTTATGCCTGTTGCCTCTTGTCCTGTCACTGGGCACCACTGAGATGAATCTGGCCCCATCCTCTTGACACCCTCCCTTCAGAAACATATACACATGGATCAGATCCCCCCTGAGCTTTCTCCAGGCTGAACAGGCTCAGCTTCCTCAGACTTTCCTCATTTGAGAGATGCTACAGTCCCTTAAACATTTTAGTAGCCCTTCACTGGGCTTGCTCCAGGAGATCCATGTCTCTCATTCATCCAGCTGTAAGGGTAATCTTGGGCATGCTGCCTTCTACTCTGTAAGGACTAGAAACTTTTTTTTTTTTCTTTTAATGAAAACACTAAGCCGTAGTGAATTGTATGACTTCAGGAGCCAGGGATTAAGAAAAATATGAAATATCATGAGGCGTACAATAAAATCCCTACGATAGAATCACCTTAACTGGCAACGGTGAGGTGGAAGGCCAACTTTAATTTAACCTTGGAGTGTGATGCAACACAGTCCCACAATGCAGGTCACATCTGTGAGGCAGAACATAGCTCTTAAGGATACTCAAGTTCTCTTTTATTGAATATTCTTCATAAGTATATTGCAGCTATGGCCTCTGTGCAGACTTATGAAAACAAATACTGTGAAGTATAACATTGTAGAGTGCTGTATAGGAACAGACAGGTTTTAAAATGCTTAATCAACTAGTGTATCCACAAGAATTTCACCAAACACTGTTACTGGTGACCGTCTTATACACTTATTAAAAGAACGATGATTGTTCTTACAGCTTGGAATAGCTTTTATCTTGAAATGAATAGACTCTTTGAACTGAATGCACAGGTGTATAGAAGTAAATGAAGTCCTGACTGTTTTCCCCCAAGTGGACAGGAAATGGACAGATCCTGGGCTGCCTGCCTACATCCACATATTTTGTAATTAGAATAAGCTAAGCAAGAATGAAGCGTTAGTAGCTTTTTGTTGGCATAGTTATCAAAGGGCTCTTTGGAGCTCAAAGACGACTGCTAGCAGCAGGATGTGCTCCACAGCTGCTAGGCAGGTAAGCATGCAACAAGGTTGAATTTAGTTATGGGCAGCACCAATTTATCTGTAAACCTCAAACTCTCTAGGGGCTCTGGGAAGTGGAAGCTTGCAGTGCATCATGTCTCTTTGAATTTCTAAAGCAAACAATAATCAGCCTGAGTGGTAAGAAAGCCCAGCAGAAAAGCTGCCATCTTAAATGTGAAGATAAAAAGCCATGGGTATAAATGAGGCAATGTGGAGAAGAAAATACATTTTATTGAGACCTAAACAAAACTACAAGTCCAGTTTTGGAAATGTAAAAGAAGCCAGCTGTCTTTCAGTTTGTTCAGGGAGGTTGGATAGGACCCCCCCATTAAAGCCTTCCAGAAGTACAGACACAAGATTGGAAGACAAGCCTTCTAGGTTACTGAATCAAGCCTTCTATCTGACTAGCAAGCATGCTGGATAGTTGTGTTTCATTAATTTCTCGAAACACACCTTGAAACAGCTTAGGAATCTTTACCCCCAGAGGTGATACTGGGAAACTGTTTAGGATCTTGTCCTTCCTCTGATATGACTTTTTTTTTTTTTCCTTTAGAACCTGAGTTTATTCATGAAAAATTTATACCTAGATATTATTGTGCTGACATTGTTCCTTAGTTTTAGTTCTTTTCTTCCCTCCCAGAGCTCCTCCCAGCATGCATTTATGTCTTCATTTGATTTCATTTTGTCAGATTAGGTCAGCTAAATACTTGTAATCTCCACTTGTAACAAAGATTTTC